>NW_028185606.1:770147-876189 GCF_003343005.1 Rhea americana
CTGGGCACCTTTCTGCTGCAGCAGCCATGCAATATGAGGCAGAAGAGGTGGAGGATGAGAAGATTATTTATTTTTCATAGATTTTTATAAAAAATAATTATCAAATACAAAAAAATAAAAATAGCAGCAGCCTCCGTTGTGAATAAAACCCTAAGGGGGACAAAAACCGCTCAGTGTCGCTATAGAAGAACAATATTTCGGTACGTAGAAGCTATCTGTTCACAAGAAGCACAAATCTCTATCAGCCTAGCCAACAGCTACCCTCTCCCCAGGCCCACCCGGCCCCCGGCCTGGCTCACAGCTCAGGGCCAGCCTGCTCACAGCCCCTTCCCTGCACCAGCGCGTGTGGCCCTGCACCCTGCCAGTGATAAGGGCCATTTAGGCACGTCACTACTGAGATGAGGTTTTTTTTTCATACTAAGAGGGTGAAAATTTGGCATCTAACTACTTAGGTTCCCAAGTTCATAGCCTGCCTTGTGCTCCAGCGCTCAGCTCATGCTGAAGTCAGGCAGGGAAGGGTTTGACATGGCAAGAGGCAGGTAGTTGAAATTCTCCAGTCTCCCTCTGCGTGTCACCCTCATTCCACATATCCACCACAGCCACCACTTCCCTCATTCCTGCTTGCCCCCACTCTCCCAGGGCTTGGAGAAGCTGACAGGACTCTGGACAGCCCTGGCACCTCCCCTGGGCTTAGCCACAACCAGTGCTTTCAGCTGCGGGATGGTGTGCCTCTTTGCTCCCACCACGGTTATGCCTGGACTGGCTCAGCCCAACAAATGCACTAGGTGGAATAAGCCTTTTGGGTGAGCTTTGTGCCCTTTGGGGMGGTGACCTGCCAAGGAGCCATAGGTAATCTCAGGATTGGAAAAGGGATTGGTGAAGGATGAAACATCTCATTTATGCGCACATGGTGGGATGTCTAGCTGCCTCTGTCTCTRTTCCTATTCTCTAGCCAAACATACCTTTTGGAGATGCCTGACAAAAATCCGGGAAGACCAGCAAGAGCCAAACGATGAGATGGCCGCCTTGAAAAATCCCCAGTCTCTCCACACTGTGTCACCCTCTCTCCGTCTGTGCTGGCCAGACCCTGCCCCTGGCCTCGCCCCTGCTGCAGGCATGCAGGCCTTGCATGTGCGGGACAGAGCAAGGCAGGCTCGGCCTCTCGACCCCCAGCCGGGAGGGCTGCAGAGCGCATCCTGGGCCCAGCTGGGTTTTCCCAGTCTGACTGTTATCCCTTCTCTTCTCTCCAGCCTTCTTCTCTGCCTGCTTCATTTCTCACATCTGGCTGCAGAGTTGTTCCCAGCACTCAACTGTGAGAAATTGGAAGGGGACACAATGACACCCCAGCACAGCCAAAATCCATCAAAGCCAGGTGCCTTCTCTATCCTCTGCATCCAGACTGCCAAGCCAAATGCTTGAGAACCAGCTTTGGATCCCAAGCTTTCTAGCTGGGCTTCTTTTTACCCAGTACCTATGGAAGGAAGATATGCATGATAATCTGCAATTGTAAGCCCAGCAGTGWGGATTCGGTGACAGAGATGATAAGGAGAAGCTCAGTGGAAAAAGATGATGCTCAGAGTCTCCTGACAGGTCCTCTGTGCCCCATTTCTCCCTATGATGTGGGTCTCATCTCCTCACAGAGCTGCTGGCCACACTGCTGAAGGCTTATGTTTGGAAAGGAGCTGTGGAGGGGAAAAACAAAACAAAACCAGCTTTCCAGCTTCATTCATTTCAGAGCATCACGGTTATTCTACATTGCCCTCCACAGTTGGGTTGTCACCAGCTGAAACAAAAGGGGGAGCAAGGCAGAGAGTGGGACCATGGCGCGTCTTTGCTACTACCTGCCATGCCGCAGGCCTCATGCACACGTCACCCTTCCCAGAGGTCTCTCAAACAAACAGTAGGCCGAATCTGTTATGGCCTTCAGCACAGTGATGCTCACCTAAGCTGCAGCAGTTACTGGAATGAATCAAGGGTACAGTAGTATTTCTTTTCAGGTACAGCTGTGCCTCAAAATCCTGTCTCAGGATGCAAACCAGAGAAAGTCAAAGCACCTGAAAATCCCAAGGCAAAACTTGGCATTTTCAGTTGCTGAGAGCTTCTCAAGGTCCCACCTTGCAAGCCACGTGCCTCGGGAGCTGTCTCCTCCTGTAGTCCAGTTGTTTGGCTTCTCTTTCTGACCTCTTTCCAGCTCCCTCTTAGCAAATGAGGGGAAATTCCCTACTCTTCCTGCCCCTACCTTCACTTTGCCCAATGATTTGTACTTCACAGCAGCATGGGTGTGTGACAAAGGATATCCTTTCTCAGCTTCATAAAGAGCAAAGAAAATATATATTTATATATATATATTATATATATATATGTATATATATATATAAAATTAAGTTTAAATATTTGCAGAGAGATCACAACTACCTCAACCTTGCTAAAAGAAGCCTATACAGTAGAGAGGGGGGAGTGAATAGTGACAAAATTCAGAGCAAAGACAGACACTCAGAATTGGCAACCCATCAATACAGTAACAGAACCAAGTGTCCGTGGCAGCTTCTCAGCTGTTGGCTTGGAGCCCAGCCCAGCGCGCGGCCAAAGCAGTGGCCAGACTCCTCGGTGAGCCCACTCACGTGCATGGCGGGCCCCAGTTGCCGGGTTTGATTTGGGAGGGAGCCTGAGGGGAAAGGTGCAGTGATGAGAGGGGACCGTGGCAGCGCAGTGAATGCATCTGTCCTCTGCCCACCGACTTCCTGGTGGCTTCGCCCCGTCCCTGCCGTGTCCATCACTCCTCCTGCATGCGGTGCCACAGGACGCTGGGCAGCTGCGTTGCTGTCTTCCCAACTGTCCAGCTCTTCCTCTTATGTCTCCTGACCCTACCTTGTATGTCCTGCAACCCTCTCAGTGGCCCCTGTTGTTGCCCCTTTGCTCCTCTGGTTCTCGCCTCACCGAGAGAGGCCTTTCGTGGCGCCGCTACTGGTTCTCCTCAGCTGCTGGGTCACGGCAGGTGCATTCGTCTTGGTCACAGTCAGCAGCAAACGGGATCACCTAGAGGCATCAAAAGRTAAAAGTAAGTCTGGACCAAGCTTCTGCCTTGAAATTCCTGGCCCACCAAGACCCCTTACCTCAAAAACTCCTCTCCATCCCTGCATGGACAGACTGACACCCTCGGCAAGGTTGATGGTGTAGAGACCAGCATGCTCYACTCTCACTGAGAAACAGACTTTGAGCCAGGATGCCCCTGGTGCCAACTGTGACACAAAGCTGAGTTTTGCTCTTTGGGTTTTTCCTTTCTGGTAACTTGTGTTGCAAATTTTTTCAGTCAAGGGCCAACCTGAGGGCTTATGCCCCAAATATCAAAACTTTGGGAGAAATTTCCCATGGTGGTTATGGGCTTCTGGACTGGAACTAGCAGTGGTAAGATACCTCTAGATTTCAGGTCTAGCTTCATCCTTTTTAGATGGCCACCCTTTGCCCATATCAGAGTCCATGGCCCCATCCTTCAAGCTAGGCTCGACTCTTCCTGGCTCAGCTATAACACCGCTCATTGCTTTCTCTACCTCAATTGTACATGCCACGCAATCTTATGTCACCTGTGCTTTAACTGGTGGCAGCAGAACTCGGTGAGAAAGTACCAGCAAAGCATCTGGCTCATGGTTGACTGCCTAGCAGTGGGCCATAGGAGCTGAKGAAACAATTTCTAGTTGAGGCTTTTATGCAAACCAGGATAAAGCCAAGAGGTTTTCTTACTGTAGAAGCACATTATATTTTTCACAGCCTGAACCAGTGAGAGGCTGGAGCAGGTTGTTTTGTGTCTGAAACCCATATTCCTAGATCTGCTTTARCAGCAAAAGTGATGGAGGATGGCATGGCTGGAGAGCTAGGACCTGAGGGGGATGTGAGCTGAGGCAGGGTCTCCTGAGAGCTTTGGGACATGAATTCCTCCACCTTCCATTACAATCCTGTCCTTTATTCTGGCTGGAGATCAAGATGTCTCAGACCTCCTGAGAGCCATGCCATGCTCCAAGATGTCATGATATCACTGGGGAGAGTTCACTCATCACTTGGGTGTAAAGCCTTTTCCCTCCTGTCTGAACTGGATCATCCCAGGATTTTATTTTTCCTTTCTGTGTGTGTTTGTGTGCGATGAAAGGAAAAATGATTCAAGCTCCATAACAAAGACACGAAGATCCAAATTCACATATTTTTGCAGTGAGAAATTATCTCATGCCCTATGGTTTGTTTTGCTCTTTGATACATTTAGGAAGGATGGGCTGTGTGTGCTGAATGGCAAGTTAGGTGGGAAGGCAGGGTGCAAYGGGGGATGAAGAAGGGTCTGCGCATCTCTAACTCAAAGTTGCTACCTCTACATTATTCCTCCCTCTTTTCCCCTTGGGAGACTTGGAAAGGAAAAACAGTTCAGACTGGGCTTGTGGATACCAACAAAAAATTTAAGTCCACTGAGATTGTGCAGTTATTCAACAAGGTGCCTTCTGACTCATYACAACTAGCACTAAATCCTACAGAAGTAATTTTCTAAGGACTTGCATTTTAAATRAGAAGGAATCCCATGAGCCTGAGTGGGTGCCTGGTTGAGCTTTGAGTTCTATTGGCCCAGGTCTAAACCCTGCTGTAATCAATATAACAATGTCTATCAGCTTCAGCTGGCTTTGGTTTAAAATCATGGATCTGTGCTCTRCTCATGGGAGAATTGTCTTGTAGGCCTGGTTCCACGGTCAGCAAAGCCAAAGAGACTAGTGAATTGTGAATGCTTAATCCTAAATCTTGGCCTGTGCCACAGAAGGTGCTCACTTACCTTCCTGGAGGACAGTGTGGAGGAGCAGCAGTCACCCCCATCATACTGGCAGTATGCCCGATTGTTGATGGTGTCACACCAGCCATCTGCTTGGAAAGGCTATAAGCAGAGAAATGAGTTGCTGCTGAAAGGATTATTCAAAAGTGGAAGGTTCATYCCAATAGCAGAGATCCCAGATCCTCAGCAAGTCTCTTAGACAGCACTATAAAGGGCAGGGTCCAGTTACACAGCGCACAGCCACCTCTTCAAAGCCAAAGCAACACCAGAAAACTGATATCCCCGTTAGTGTGTATGGAGGACTTCATGCTAAGAGGACAAGAGCTGTAGCTCAAGGATCAGCTTTCTCTACCCAAGGGAACTGCATCAGGAAGTGAGACATCAAATCCATGTCTTTAGAAAGGGCCTCACGCTGAATGCCAGAAGTTCAAGTCTCCATCCCACTCAGTGCTTCTCCCTGGAGTCCAGAGCCACTCAACTGGGAGTGWGTTCACCACCTTCTCTGCACAGCACCGCTTGCTGCTACTTCATTACACCACTCAAGTGCAGCTCCACTGTAATCCACGTTTCTGTGCTAGTGTAGCCAGGACTGGGCTTTGTAAGAAGCTGACCCAACTCTTCCCTGCAACACTCTTTCTTCTTAAGAGCTTGACTCTGAAATTGAGCTTTGTGACGCAACTTGGGCAGCTAAGTATAGAGACTGATATGAGGATTGACGAAGGAGCCTGCTAGAGGATCAATATCAGAGCCGTCGGACTCCTTTTTCTCCCTTGGATTACAAGAAAGGTTCATAAGGTCAAGCATTTCTCAAAAATTCTTGTGTCTAAGCTGAGTCAAACATTGACAAGTGCTGGTTGCAAGGACTAAGCTTTTTCCAGAATGCTCTTGATCTGGCCCAGGCCCTAACCATGCAGGAAGAGGGACATATCCACAAATTCCTCTAGACTCGCCTCTGGAGGATCTAGCCCTTGCTGCAACACTCAACTCTGCTAAACCTTGCCAGATTGGTCTACAAGACTGCTTTTTCTAGGCCAGCTGAGGAGGGCCACTAGAGAAATAATCTTTATTAAGCGCTAGCTCCCTGCAGGCAAAATCCAACTCCGGATTGAATAGAGGACAGTTGCCTACTGATAACCAGAGATACTGGCAACTTGGTCACTTTCCATCTTTGCTGATGGCCACTCCCCTCTTCATTTCTCCTCTTCATGGCCCAGATCCCACCCTCTATAAAGATGGTGTAATGAAGTTCTGTGGTTGCATGCCCTTCCTAGAGCTAAGCAGGAAACAATTCAGTGAGACAAATGCCTGTGGTCATTCCCTAGGACTTGCAAAAGCATTTGTTGCTGTTAACGCTCGTGTTCTGGGAACATCTGCAAGTCAGAGCAGACATCTCCAAAGTACGCAGGTAGTCCAGGAGCACAAATTCCCACCAAAGTCAACAGCACTTCTGCTCCTAAATTGCATGGCCACTTCAGAAAAATCCACTTGCTCCATAATGGAGGATTTTGCATTATCAGAATAATGCTAATGTTGTGTATGCTTTGTGACTGTAAATGGTGCATCTTCTTTGTACGGCACAGCCCAGTGCCCTTTGCTGCTCTGCTGTGAATCACTGTTGGATCTACCTGAAYCAGTAGGAATTTGCAGAGCTCAGCTTGCTTTGGTGCAGCTCAAATAAATGGCCCATCATTAACAAGCTTTCTTTGATTATTTCAGCTCTAACATGGAAACAGAAAGCTATTCCAATAGAATAGGTTTCTGACCAGAAATGTTAGATGGCACAAACAGCCATTCAGAAATCCGTTTTATTGTTGTTTAGTTACATGAGTCATCTGGTCAGAGAAGAGAAACAACTAGGGTTGAGAAGCAGCCAACTAGAGCTGAGAAATAACGCTGTGTGACTGGTGTAACTAAAGAACTTGCATGTGAAACATATGCAATGAACTGTCAGGAACAATCTGCAACTCAGGTTTATTTATCATAGATATACATCAGCACTGCCAAGTAACGAATAAACGTGCTAACACAAYGGAAAGGCCATTCATTAACTGAGTGATTAGTAATGAAATGCTTCTCTAGCTCTAGGCTCCGTGCTGTTAGCTGCTGACGCAGAAACAGTGGCCGTACTCCAGAAGGACTGCTGTCACCAGCAACGGTCCTGGAGGAAAGCTGGCCATCCCTTTGCCCATGAAAGTGGCTGTTCCATTTTGCTGGATCTGGTGGCCTGAAATGACAACTGGGCTTCTCAAAATGTACCAGAACTCTGCCTTTGAAAGTCCCTTACCAGTAGCACCACTAAGCCAACRAACTTCAGACTGAGAAAGGTCACCATACCATGACAGGCCTGTATCCACYACACTGAAGCCAACATGCAAGAATGGGTGATATTGCCACAAGGAAATTATGGCCAAACCAGGTTACTGATGTAGCCTTTTGTCATCATGACTCACATGGACCAGAAACAGGCCTACTGCAAATTAACATCACCGTTGTTTCATAGAATCATAGAATGGTAAGGTTGGAAGGGACCTCTGGAGGTCATCTAGTCCAACCCTCAGCATAGCCCATACAGGGATGGAACCCGTGACCTTGGCATTAGCAGCAGCAYGCTCTAACCAGCTGAGCTAAACCTGTTTCACCAAGGGCAGGAAATAAGAACACGGATTATGGCAAACCAATGAGTCTGGCAATGGTAGCAATATTACAGTCACAGCTACAGTCTCTGGGCCAAATCCAAGCATCAAAGGAGAGATTGCATTTGCCTCTCCTTTCTTACACAAGAAGAAGAAATGATGAGCCTTTCTACAGCAGAGAAACTGAGGCATAGCACGGCTACTTTACACACTCAAACATCCAGAAAGAAGCAGTGGCAGAGGAAGTGAGTTGACACGAATCATTGCCCTCACCATGACACCTACTTCCTAGGGCTCAGTGGCAGTACAGCTAGACACTCAAGTCTTGGCCAGATGTAGGCAATGTCTAGATACCTCAGTTCACACTGCACAACTGCTCACAGAAGCTTTATGCCCCCAGGAACTGCAGCACCTGAGCTCCCGAGGGATGTGGGATGACAGGTCAGTTTCTGGAAGACACACAAAGGCTCGAAGCAAAAAGTCCTTTACAAAGCTTATTCTGGTGCCACGTGTGCAAATCAGGACAACCCAGAGAAAAGTACTGTCTGCATAGGGTCTCTCACCTYGCAGAAGCTGTTAGCTCTTGCAAGCCCTCAGCAAAGCAGAGGAAGATCAGTGCCATTTCTCACGTGGGGAAACTGAGGAAGAGGAGCTTAGTGACTTGCCAGAGGCTGCCTTCTGAGCTACTGCTGAAGGGAGCTGGAAGGGCTGAGCCAAGCCCCAGCACTGGGGCCCTTTAGGGTCACTTTTTTCTATTTGAAGACTAGAGGATGTCAGGGTGTAATTCCCCACACTGGAATATCATCAAGATGACAGAGTTAACACTCCTCTCGCAGTGAAAACTGCCAACAGGTCCTAAATGACCGTGAGTGAGGAAGGCCTTCATTTGAGCTGCGAAGCAGCTCTGCATGCCGTCGCGGCTGGCAAGGGTCCCCGCGGAGCCAGGCCGGAGCTGGCAGGTACAGGGGGTTGATGGCAGGGGACTGGCCGGGGGCTCACCCGGCCGCTGGCGGGGAAAGCGCTCTGGGTGTGATTTGCTTTTGCAGCATTCCATACGGTGGAGTTTTTCCTTGAGCTTTGCTCCATATGTCATGACTCACTGGCAAAACAAAACCCACTTCTTCTGTAGTTTCCATATAATTATTGCGGAGGATTGCCTGTCCCGGCTGCACAGGTCTGAAATGATTTCCAGATCGTGTCTTGTGCGCAAGGTGGGGGGAGGACAGAGACAGGGACAGGACTGAGAACAAGTGGCTCTCGCTTTCTCGCTACACCTACTAGGGTTAATTGCCCCCTCCCCTCAACCCGCCAGAGCCCGTACCCCACCCTAAACAAATACAGGCTCCTATGGTAACACTTGTTGGGGAAACTTAACAACTCATGCTCCAAATTACATTGGAAAAACATATGAGGGAAAAACAGAAAATGACTAATTGGTCTCGAGGCTCAGGAGAGCCAGATGCATGGTTTGGGGACCGATGGCTCTGCTCTGCACAGCCACCCAGGCTCCCCACAGCTGTCTCAACCACCTCTCCTGAGCTGAGGCTCTACATCTAGATCGAGGGGGCAGGTCCTGTCTCCAGTCCTGTTCCCTCTGGTCTTACTACTGCCATCAGGTCTCAGGGCATGAGGCAGCCCTGGCCTCAGCATGGTACAGGTCAGACTGGCGCTGCTCAAGGCCCACGACCATGCTTACCCACTGCAGGCCTGAGCTGAGATCTTTTTTCACATCCTGTTCTCAGTCTGCTGCTGTCATTGTAACAGCAGCTCATCTCCAAAACAGCCATACCAAGCTATCCAGACCCTCTCATACACGATCCACAGGGTTCTGGGCTAATCTAGAGAGCGCAGCAGGCCAGCCAGGGCAGKGAGAGACCCACGGCATTTGTGTATCACTCAGGGTGACGTCTCTTCCTCTCCCTTCCTGTCTCCACTGGAATCAAACACTTCAGGAGCATCCTGGGTCAGGATAACCCCCTGTGAAAGAGCCCAAGCATGAAAAAGTGAAGGGGCTTGGGAGCACAGCRGGGCTAGGAAGGAAGGACAGCCAAGCTGTAGCTAGCACTGCAAGCTCTTCTGCTTCTCCGTAACCCAGTGATGTGGCTCTTGCACTGCCACAACAGCTGGTACTTTTTATCCTATGAGAGGGCTGCAAATCTGCTTCTTGATGAGGTAGGAGAATTTCATTACTTACATGGGCTTGAAACAACTCAAGGCTAGCAGAGTTGGGTTAGCAAGGAGCTGCACCTCTCAGTAGTTTTCCAAGGAAGATAAAGTGAATCCTATTGGTTTGGTTTCTCAAGGACCTCCAGTTGCTTTCAGGCTTTATAAACAGAAAGAGAAAACTAAGATGCTGGTGGATCGACCTTCATTTATGAGGGCACAGGTGTGGGCTTTGATGTTCATTTGGTCATACTTGTATCCGTCTCACTTTGGTTTTGCAAGAGGCAAGGCAGAGGAGGACACCAGCTGCATGAACAGCTATTTCCAGTGCAGTGCAAAAGATGCACACARCCTTTTTTCAGACTACGTTTGAGTCATGTGACTCTAAATTAGGATGCACAGAAAGCAATGCCAGTGGTGGGAGAAGGGAAGTTTGCTCATGTCAGTGACTCAAAGAAACATTTGACAAAATTTTAAGATGCTGTCAGGAAAAAAAAAATGTAGATCTGGAAAAAATGTGGAAAGGCAAATGCAGCCAGGTGAAGGCAAGTGCATGTAATCCAGGAAAATGACCAGCTGAGTTTCAATCGCCAGCCTTGGGAAAAAAAAGGATTGATTCAAATAGCTTGTATAAAATGGGAAAAAGTGACTAAGGTAATTGCTGTAACTGCTTCACACTGAATTAGCGATATGGAGCTTCTCAGCTAGGGTGCATGACACCTCTGGACTGCTGGAGCCAGCCAGTGAGCCGGACTGCGTCAGCTAATTTCCCCGCTCTTGCCATTCGTCTTCCTTGTTTATTCAGACAGCAGCTTCACTAGGGCATGTGTTAGCCTGTGGAGGTACAGCATCTGGCACCGTGGGGCCTGACATTTGCGCCACCATAATTAAAAATAGTAACTCTGAATAAAATGCTTGGCAATTTAAATAGGCTAAAAAAAAACCCCACACTCTCAAAACTGGGAATAGGTATGGATGAAAAAATGGGGGGGGGGAGAGGGAAAAATATTGCAGGATAAAGTGGAATCTGAGAAAAGATCATTCAAGTCCCGGGGCTGCATTGCAGCCTGCTAGGCTCCGCACACGGGTGCATACTGCCTGTTTAGACTGTGCAATTTCCTGGGCAGAAGCATTTCAGAGTGTTTCGCTGCGTCGTTTCACTCACGGCTCCCAGGAGATGCTGTGCAGGGAGCAATATTTTGTACACAACTTTTTCCACTGTCTCTGCAGATCCCTCAAAGCCAGGGCTGAGCTTGCTGGCTCTCTCCTTGTGCACTGGCCCCTTCCCAAGCCTTTTACATAGTCCAGCAACGTGGGGGATCATCCCAGGTCCCAGGGTTGSTTCTTGAATTCTCTTTCTCCTAGTGTCACTGGTGAGGTGGGCAGCATCCCAATACATTTTTCAAACCACCCTATACATAGGCTGATTCACTATGAAAGAACTTAAAAGGGTGTGACAGAGCAGGGGAAAGGAGGTAAGCAAGACAGCCAGAGAAGATGGATTTTGGGAAGGCAGTTGAGTATGAAGAATAGATCACAAGTGATATAAGTATCGCACATATTTTGATGCTGTGTCACAGTCACTTGATGAACATTATTTCTTAGGAATGCAGGTTTTGCACTAGTTGAACAGATCTGAAGGCCCAGTAGCTTGCTTTTGGCAATGACCCATTCCAGATGCTTTGGAGGAAGGTGAAGAAAAACCCCCAATATGCACCTGGCCAATTATGTAACTTTACCCCAGCAAGAGGGGAGAATTCCTTCCTCGCTCCAGCTGAAAGTCTGCTTCTGTGCTCCCGAGTGGGATGGAAAGTGCTTGCGATTTCAATTTGTCTATTGCTAGAGAAAGCCCAGATCCCAGTTTCAGGGGATCAAGTCCAGACTTATTAGGCAACACGTCTTCCCAAGCGTTCAGGAGGCTGCGCGTGTCCTGGGCTTTGCGATGGTATTCCCTTCAATGCTTATCCCATCCAAGGAGAGCACGTAGTTTTGCTTTATGTTGTTTCTAAGTCAGCAAGAATTTTGTTGCCCCTGCATCTTTCCCTTTGGGCATCAGTATTTTGGGCTTTGATGTTTGAGATCTCAGATGTGGCTGGTCAAACCCTTTGCATACTCAAATGACCCTGTGAGACCCTGCAGCTGATCACACGCAGTTTTTTTTTGTCCTCATCAGCTGTAACTTTCAAAGCAACCACAGAGGAACGGGGGGAAACATCAGTTCAGCACTGGAGATGGGCAGGTACCAGCCCAGAAAGGCTGCTGTTGCTACATGATCACATCCACACCTGTTGCAGAAGCTTCGCCGCTATTCTTTCTGCTCTTCTCTAAGTGATTAGTGGCTCTCAAAACTTTGGCTGAAAGATCAGTTGAAGAACATGGAAGGGCCCSAACATAGAGATGGTGCAGCAAGGAGAAAGGCACGTGGCTGGGCGATAAAGCTCTGCTGGGGAGAGGCATCCCTTTCCTGAGTGCTGCRGCCTTCCTGGCCCCACTGCATTTGCAGGGCCTTCAACAGAAGCAGGGTAGCAGTAAACTCTTGCTGATCCTTTCAATATGTGGCTGGACAGAGGGGACCAACAGAGCAGCAACAGCTGCAGGTTCATAGCCAGAAACCCTTTGAGATAGTTCAACACTAATTAACCCCKCATCCTGCCCATCCACACCAACTCTTCTCCTCATCCACATCCAGCAAGCCTCAAAAGAGAGCAGTGCGTGCTCAGCACCAGGAACAAGAAACTAGCAACAGCCAGAGCCTGGCTGGCAGGTAACACAGCTGGAAACTGCAGACCATTGATGCCATTTGAGAGGTCAGCCCAAATCAAGGCCCACTCCCAAGTCACTCTGACAGCCTTTGCACCCCGTACCRCAATAGTGCAGGGGACTAGGAGACCAGAGGACTTGAGGACGTATACCTGAAGCAGCTTCCAGTGCTAGGTACAGCCACAGGTCTAAAGGATCTGAGGCTGGCAGGAGAAGCAGCATCCCAGGCGCAAAGCGTGTATGTGCTGTCGTTGCATGTTGTGGGGTGGAGCAGGCTTGGGGGGCAGGCTTCTGCAGAGGGACAACGATAAAAGGAAGCATGAAGAGGCTGTGATACCCCTTTGCCAGTAGTAGGAAAAAAGGACAGCTTGTCCTGACTGYATGCCCTTCCTTTCCACCCCATATCATTCACTAGCCAGAATATTTCAAAAAGTGTAAGTTATTCTAGCATGTTCCTGGCAGGACATGAAAACTACCCAAGTCCTTGTTGAAGGTCTGATTCAGTTAAAACCCCAGTGCATCCACTGCCCCAACATCCTGGCTTGGTATGTGAAAATTCCCCCTCCATCTTTCTGTTCCTATCTCTTCAACATCTTTCCAAACCACTGCTTCCCTTTAGAAAACTGAGCTTGTTTCAATCCCTTCAGCTGCAGACATTGCAGGAGCTAGTTAAAGTGATGCTACAGCACAGTGTCCCTAGGACACTTTCCTTATACATACACACGCACACACACGCACACACATGCACACATACACACTGGTGAGGCAGAGAGCCCGGCAATTCTTGGCTCCTCCTGCTTGCCCAGGGAAGTTGACTGGGAATGCAGACTGTGGGAGGAAACGACAATGTTCATTGTTTGGATTAAATATTTTTCTTGGCCCTCTCTCTGTTGCAGTGTGTCTATTATTTTATTATTTCCACCACCACCCCCAACACCCCAGCACATTCACTTTCCCTCTCTCCTTCCTGAGGCTCTCTGGCATGCAAAGAGGAAATCAGCTCTGAAAAACACAGAGAGGGGCAGAGAGGGAACAGTGCTGGCTTCTGGTCAAAAAGTGCTTTGGGATGCCTCAGTGCCCTGAGCTACCCTGAGCAGTAASCTAACTACCTGGCCCACTGCACTGAGGGAGGCCAGGTGAGCACAGCTTGAGGGAAGAGAGCTTTAGAAATTTGGCACCTGGGACCGAGTAGCCTAAAGAGGAGGAAACAAATAAATTCCTACAGGCCCAGGACTTCATATATTATTTCTGTGTCTTCCAGCTTCTGTGCCCCCCCCAAGCYGTTCCTGTGTGGTCTGTTAAACTATAGTGGATGACCAGTGGAGGCACATGCTGCTGGAATGGCTTGCTTGGAGAAATCATGGACTTGCACCATCACCTCAGACATGGCCAGAAAGCAAAATGGAGAAATGCTGGTTGTTTCTGAGTTTGCTGGTGTCCCTGGGCTACTCACTTATCAGCTCAGTATGCAGAGTTCCTTCATCATGTTTTYTCAGTTCTTCAGGAATGTCTGCTCCATCTCCAGCATCCTTCTCCCCATTCATCACTAAGGGAAAAAAAGACTTCTTGTTTGAGAAAGAATAATCCATGTTCACATATCAGCCCCAGCTTTCAGTGGCGTTGATACAAATGAAGCCAAATTGTGCTTTTAACGCAGGYCAAGATGGACTTGATCACTTGGTCTCAGAAACCAAAGCTGTGCAGGAGAGACAACAGCAAACACACCTTCCAGGGACCTTCAGTCATGTACCATCAGAAATGGCTGCTGCCGACCAAGTCTACCAGGGCCAATCACAGCGACAGGAGAAGGTGTGCGGCCTGCACCCACTAAGCAACAATTAGTCTCTTTTGAAGGAAGAGGAAACAAGATGGAAGGAGGCATCCTGCGGTCTGGTTTTAGTCCGTGTGCCACCACTTGGACTCTGCTGCCCAAGGTAAATAAGACTCAGTTCCCAGCAGTGGTACTAATTGCAGTGTTGGTTGTCTGGAGGAGCTGCAGCTTCAGGTGGCCTTCAGGACAAAGAGGTTCCCCTGGACATGGGTTACCTACACACACATGGGTCCCAGTTGAATTAGTCTGGATTGAGTTTGGACAGGAATGGAGTCTGAAGTCAGATGAGARCAGAGTGGTTCAATCACTGCTTGGTCTGCTGTTCAAATGCTGCTGTAGATGACCATTCTGGGAGAGCAGGTTCTTGCCTTCATGGTGTTTGAAAACRGTCCTATGTCCTAGGCCAGGATTTGTTCTGGACACCACTCTGCTATAGAAGTTAGTTTGTAGTACCTCAAACTACTGAATGARGATGCACCACTTCCGCCCTGACAGTTTCTCTGTCTCGCTCCTCAGAGACACTGTCTTTCAGCAAACAGCAATCCAAAAAGGGCATTGCCACAGCCTACAGGAACAAGACTGAAGAAAGAGACGGAAAGATGGTGTAGATGAACACCATCTGAAAGCAGGTCTTTGCCTCTGTGGTGACTATAAAATCTTCTGTGTCTATGATCTGCTCATGGCAGGGTCCTTAGCCTAATCCTTTCTACATGCTGATCTCAGTACTGACAAGAGACAAGGGGAGGGGAAAAAAAAGAAGCAGGAAAGAAAGGCAAAGGAGAGCACAAGAAGACACTGTAGGTAGATAGTACTCTTRGCATGCACAGTATTACTGGGAGGTGGGTCCCCAGCATTCTCAGTTCCCAGGGCTGGTGCTGTGTATGTGTGAGAGAAGCCAGAACTTCCTATGCCACTAGCACCAGCCTGCAATAGTACCCTCAGCAGCTTGCCTCTTGCCATGGATTAGATCTCCTGACAAGACACTTATGCAAAGTATGTTGCAGGATAGAATGGGTTATGGAAAACAAGCCCTGAAAACCACAAAGGGCCTCCCGACCCACTTGTATCTGGTTTCTGCCAAGTTCTTGTACAGATCTTGAACAGAAAGAAAAAAAGGTACAAGGGATGAAGGAGCTGAAGAGGAATATTCATGTTGGAAGAACCGTTGGCTGGACTAAGGTTGAGAATATTTATCTGCTATCAAAAGAGACTCATTGATTTTTATTTCAGAGGGTATTTTCGGTGCCCTTTCACTCCCTCTGATTGTGTTACAGGGTGCAAGACCTGTGATTAGTTGAGAGAGAGGGGAAAGCAGGACACAGGCAAGGATGGAGGTATAGCAACTGAGCTGCAGAGGGCAGAAAAGTAGTAACAGGTTGGGAGACCTGAGCGAGATGGACACAGCCATGGCTTGCAGGGGCTGACTGCTGCTTCTGGTCCCTCTTCCTCACAGTTCAAGAAACAAGCAAACTATTTCACTTCTCTGTGCCACTGTTACCCACAGCCAAATTCCCTTGTTCCTGTCCTTCCTGGAAAAGCAACCAAACCCCACCTGCCTCTTTAGGTCTCCACCACCACTGGCTGTTGAAGTCCTATTTGCACTAACCAGCCTACCCCACTCATGACAAGGGCAGCATGAAAACATACCCAGCAGGTATTYACAGAGCTTCCCATCTTGTTTTCTGCCTCCCCTTCATGAAAGGCTTCGCCCTTGCAGATCAAGTTTAACAGTATTGCTCCATGAGGGGGGAAGGGATTAGGAAGGGAATCTGGTTGGAGCCAGTCCTCCACACATTCCAAGGAGGTAGATGCTGCTGCAGGACCTGGTAGCACCCAGGCACCCTGACTCTGCAATTAGGAAAGGAACAACCTATGCCCCCACTACATGCACATTGTTTTAGGTATCCTTTGCTTCCCAGGGGGAAGCTCAGGGACGGGGAAGAGAACATGCCCTGAGACAAGTAGCTGCCTGTGAAAGTAGATCTACCTTTGACAGGCCTGTATACCTTCAAGATGGTAACAAACATCTAACCACGCTGTTGGACTGCTGTCCTCTCTGCACAAATTTCCACATCCCACAGTGTTATCAGTACAAKCTTGCAGCTAGATAACAGCTTAGATGGGCCAGGATAAGAACAAAAGTARTGACAACTAGGTCAGAGCAACGGTCCATCTAGCCCAGAACTCCAATATCGGCTGTAGAGGTGGTACACAACAAGTGAGACTGACCAGCATTTGCAGTCAGTGTTCCTTGTACTCCCCTATCATCTACAGTTACTGCATTCGGCATGGTGGGAGGTATATCCTTATCTTTTCCTTTTAGTATCTGTTCCACTAATGCCCACTGATTTGTTTAATCTCTCTTTGGACTTACAGCTACTCTGCACCTCTGCAGCCTCCTATGGCAGCCAATTTCAGACTTCAGTGTTTACTGTGTACAAACTACTTTTACCTGTTTTAAACAAATCCCAGTCACAGTGAGTACTCCTTAGTTCTGCATTCATCTTATCCAGTACATTCATGTTTTTGTAAACCACAAGCAGTCTTCTGCTTGCCAAACGGAAGAGTCTCAGCCCTTTTAGGTTCTCCTTATAAGGCAGTTGCAGTGTCCCCTTAATCATTTTAATAGCTTTTCTCTAACTCTGCTATGTCCTCTTAAGATGTGGAGACCAACAGTGCCTGCGCTATCCAAGATGTGAATTTACCAAAGTCTAGGGCAACAACACACTGAGCCATGTTTGGTCACTTGAATCTTATGGATTTGTAGGCTTTCACTTTGGTGGGACCCCTGAAGGAACTGCAATTGCATGGTCTGCTTCTTGCCTGCTTACAAGAACAGCAGTAACATCCAGTGGGATCCTCTTCACGTTTTCAAAGTCAGGTGGAAGAGGAAGAGTGCAGACTGAATAAAGGTGTCACAAAATGCTGTGATGGAGACAGGAGATTAGAGGTGAAATAGTGATGACATGGACACCATAAGAGGGTGTCTTTAAATTCTGGCCATGCTGAGATTCCTGGTTGCTCTAGAGAGTCTCCTTGGAGAAACTGGGGTGTTTGTAGTCCTCATCGTCTTCAGCCCATGGAGAATCGAAGAGGATTTCTCAGTGTGAACCATCCCACCAGAGTCACACTTCTGCCTGGTTTTGTGGGCTGAGCTTTGCCATGATACAAAACTACAGCCCCTTGGGTCTGGGAGGAGGGACAATAAAGTAGGCAAGGCTGGCTAGACAACTACCCATCCTGAGGGCTTCTCCTGGTTAAGATGTTGCAGGTGATGTAGTAACAAGCACTTCCTACTATCATCGCTCTTTTAGCTAGAGCACAGCGCAGGAAGGGCTTTGCAGGTTTTTGAGGCATGGACAGTGATTGCATTTACCACACTCTGCATCTTACTCTTCTGTTCTCATATTATAGATGCCTACTCACATCTGCGCATACTGCCCCTATCTTACAGTTACCTCCGCCTGCAGTCAGCCACAAAGAGACTGAATTTTTGCCCCAATCTGCTGCAAGACATCACTGATCATCACCTTTAGATTTAATCTTTCACAGAGATGGAGTCACAAAGCAGACAGGTTGAGCTGATGCTGTCACCTTGGCAGAGGCCTCCACACCCAATTTTCTATCCCAGCTGCAATTTAACAAAATTCAACTTTTGGCCTGTGCTGCAGCCTTACTGATGCTGATGAGCAGAGGCAGCTCCTTACAGCTGGTCCCAGGCCCCAATCTTTTGAGTAGGAAAGCGAGCTAGCCTCCTATCACAACACCTTGGCAACACTAAAGCACAGTGGGACTCTAATTTTAGATGAGACTTCCCACCGCTACTATTGTAGATGCTTTCAAAGGGGTTAATTATAGCTGACAAATACTGGACATAGGCCACAGACATGCCAAGAGAGGGTTTTGTGCATGTTAGTGGGAAGGGCTGTAGATGGTCCTTGACCAACTCTTGAACAACTTTTAACCACAGACGTGCTTCAATCCCCTTTTTATCATTTCCATAGTAATTATCTAGGAAAACCACAAAACAGAAAGTGGATTTGTATTTTACAGTTATGATAACATGACCAGAAGCATACATAAAGGCAGCTAGACCTTGTCTTCACGCAGGGAAGACCTGAGAAATTCCCACAAGTTCATGCTAGTGACATTTTTCTGTTATGTCCTCTCTTTACCCAGGGTGTGAGGCAGTGATCTCATGCCGGAGTATCTGGATGTTCCCTTAGCACACAGGCAGGGCTGCTCACAGGGAATGAAAACAAAGCCAAACTCAACCAGAGAAGGTAGTACAGCAGCCAATTCAGTTCAAAGGCTACCAGAGTTTCTTGGCAGGGGACAGCGCCTSTGTAACAGAAGCCAGGCCACTTCAATCTACCATGTTGCCCTGCCACCAGAAAGCTTGGAGGGTCACCACAGGACCATGGAYGCACACAAATTCCCCATACTTCAGCTCTGAGATTTGAATCAGGGAAGCTGCCTGTAGCCTGTCCTTTCCAGAGGAGCTGCAGGCTGCCAACTGAGCACGTGTGCCTCTATGGCCAGCATGAGTCACTGGTTGGCTACCTAAGGCCTATGTCTGGGATACATATAAGACAAGTGGAAGAGAGGAGCGAGGAGGGGGAGTGGGATAAGGAGGAGAGGATGATGAAAGCAAGGCAATGATCTGAAAGAGCATGTGGAATGCAGCTGCAGATGTCTTGGATTAGAGGATTGAAATATGGCTAGTATCTACTACTAACCTTAGAGAAATGCCACACGTGAGTGAACACAGGGAAGCTTCTCACGCACACGCAGTCCTGCTGCTATTGCTTTCAGACATGGAAATGAGCAATAAAAGTTGCCTGCTCTACTAACACTGACAGGTTGGGGTGAGAAGGAGGTGCCAAGTATTGATTTTGGAGGAGCTGTAACCATGTATCAGTTGCTTCATGCACAGGCCCTAGTTGTAGATTGGGAACTTTCCTCCTGGTTATCACCAGCACTCTCCGTGTTTCTCCAGACCCACTAATGACATGACAGAAGGAAACAAGGGGCACCTTGTCTGGGCCTTGGATGAAGATAGGGAGRAATAAGGCTGGAAAATGTAGCACACACAATCAAGTATGAGAGCGAGCCTAGTCACTGGCAAGAAGAAGACGGTTCAACAACTTGGAGGTATGGAATATGCCAGGAAGCAAAAGAGGCAGTCTGCATTCAGCACTGAGTCACATTAGGAAGAAATTGCTAGGGTAGGAGACAGACCAATAGCTATTTTAGCTCTTGCCCAGTTCCAGTCATAACAATATGAAGCTTTACCTGCTAATGGTCTGTCCAGAGCATGCTGCTTTGAATCTCTTGCCATGAACCCTTTGCTACCTGCACACAATGATGAAGAGCAACAGGAATGATGAGGAGCAGCAGCTTGCTGAGCATACTGGCTTCCCAGAATAACCTGCCCACATCTACTTYGATCGTTCAGAAGCAGCCAGTGTTCTTTGCTCTCTATGAGCAGGATGATGGTAGTTACTCCAACCTGTTAGTAACACTGGATAAACATGATGATAATGAAATAAGCAATCTTTATCAACTAAACTACAGCCACAGTGTGAGAAGAGAGTGGAAGAAATGGGACAGATCTGGAGAGTGGCACAGCCTAGGAGAGGCACTRTAACAGCTGGTAGCAGCTGATACTGGCCACATTCAGACAGCCACTACATGGACCATTTTAAACCATGGCAGGAACAGGCTAAGCAAGTAGCCTGCAGTAACTTGTAGCCTGGATCTCTGTACATGCTCTCTCCTCCTCTGTAGGCAACAGTCTCACTTCGGCTATCCCTTGCTCTTGGCCACAGGAGGAGTGTGGATGAAAGCTCGTCACCGACTTACGGCTTGGGAGACCTGCCTCAGAGATTGCAAACGCCTTCCTAAGCTGACAAGTAGAACATCAGGACCATTACTATCTCTTCTCAGATCTTAGGGAGGGAGAAGGGATTTCTCTGTTGCTCCATTCCCCTCTCCACCCAGCCCCAATTCCTTTCTGCATGCCCTCTCCTTTCACTGCGCCTTGCTGCCATCTGTTTTTCTACTGATGGCATGGGATGAGATGTTCCGCTAGCCGTTGAGACGTGAAGCACACTCGGCAGTAACTCGTATTCCCGATGAGCTTCTGGAATGCTTTTCATCCCTCCCTCCTTCATCCGCTGAACTACGTGCCTCCACACTCTGGGAATGGGGAACTTGGCAAGGCATAGCGAGAGATCAGGAGGCAGATGGACGACAAGATTAATGGAAAGAGAAGGGAGGTGGGGAGAGGRGAGAGAAAGAGATGAGCAGGCAGACTGATCCACCGCCAGTGAATGATAAAGATGAGTGAGAATTTCTCTAATGTCATTGCATAGTGATCTGAAATTTCCAGCAGGAGATTTGTGAGGCAGGGCTCCATCTGGGGCTGGGTAGGTTGGAGGCTGAGCTTGGCTAGTGTTCCCACACCCGAACCTAAAGTGACTCCTCCAGGGACAGACTGTAAGAGGAGTCAAGAGGCCTAGATTTCTCTTACACATGGTTGTTCCCCTGAGGTGTCCAGATGAGAAAGCTTCCTCATCCAACACGCTCTCTGCTGTCAATAGAGAGACAACAGCATCCCCGAAAGGTGACTTAGACCTTAGATGACCTGCAGTCCATTGGAACAGCGTTTCTCTGCTCACTGCATAGCACAGACTGCCTCCATTGAGGGATTAATGTGAAATGAGGGACTGTGAATTTGGGACTAAGAGACACAGCTGGCAAGTCAAGCTGAACCAAGCCAGATCCAGCAGGGGTTATTAAAGCAAAACATTCCTGATGCAGATAAAAGAAGAGAACAAGGAAAGGAGATGGGGGAGGCTCATGGAGCAAGAACAGATTAGAGGTTATATTCTATGCCTTCTCTTCTTTCCTTCCATCTGAATGTGAAGAAAAACTTCTTTACTGGCAGGTGACAGAGCATTGGAACAGGTTGCCCAGAGAGGCTGTGCAGGCACCTTCTCTAGAGATATTCAAAATTTGCCTAGACACAGTCCTGTGTGACACGCTTTAGRTGACCCTGAGTGAGCAGGGAGGTTGGACTAGAGGATCTCCAGAGGTCCCTTCCAACCTCAACTATTCTGGCATTCTGCAATTCTGTGATTCTCCACATCCTGCTCTGTCTGATGTCTCCACATCCCCCAAGAGACTGGCACTCAAATGAAACAGCTTTCAAGAACTACCATGCTTTTGGTCACAAGGTTGAAGGCAGGATAGCTAGAGGAATGAGTGTATGGGGACAAAAGKGAGCACAGACGAAGTGGAAACAAAACTCAGGGCATTTCCTGTGGTTAGACCAGGGGGACTGGTAATACCTCCCTTCCCTCCAGTGCCAAACAGCAGCTCCAAGTGTAATACTTTGAATGAGTTGTTTTGGTATGAGTTATTCTTTATGGTCAGAGAATGACTATTCTAAAAAATAATAACAAAAAAAAATATAGAGGGGAAGTCATCTAGCAAACTTGGCTTTTTAGGCCAACCTGAACAGCATGCAAGATTGTAGAAGAAAACCCAATGAAAAGAATATTTAAAGACAAATATGTGAGAAGTGTGGAGAAGGAATGAGGGAGGAAGTGGCTGCAGACTTTTTCAAAAAAGGAARGATCAGGCTGGAAGGAACAATCTGAAGCTCGATCTTGTTTAGTATTATGGTGAGTGGCTGTGACCTTAAGAGTAGGTTTGTGCTGATGAAATTGCTCATGAGCCAAAGGAAAGAGACATTGTTCCACAGTGGAGGATCAGGATATCTGACAAATCATTAGTTGACCTGAAGGACTAGGGAGAAAAACAGGATGATGTTTATTTGTATAAAATTGAAGGGTAAGCACTGGAGTACTGATAGTAAAACATCTGCTGTTAGCTTGGAGCTCATCAGCTGGAAATAAAAGAGGTAGAGAAAGATCTGGGTGTACTTGCTGACCTCAGGATATCTCTGAGCTGCCAAGCTGATGCAACTGCAGAAATGACAGATACATTCCTAGGTCCTGTCAGGAGAGAGATCTGCAGAACAAGGATGCTTGGTCATTCCTGCTATTCCTGCTGATAGACATAATTGAAAGCAGAAAAGGTGTAGAAAAGTCTACAAGGGTGATGAAGAGCATGGATTCCCCATCTTCTGTTAGGACATTCCAAAATTTTGGCTTGCTTAACTTCCTGTGGGCTAAGACAGTTGTCTGTAATTGTTTTCTAAAAGTAGATGGGGACTGGTGTTGACCATGAGTACATTTAGGTGGCTAATGACAACACAGTGACAATGTGAGATGCTAGGATTTCACATAGCTGCACACTCGTTTGCATGCTCGCTCTCTCTCTCTCTCACACACACACACACACACAAAACACACAATCTGGCATTTTTTTCATCCTTCCCTGTGGAGTATCTTGCTGAAGACACAGATTCATGCTGAGACTGTGTCTTCTTTCTCTCTCACCTGAGCCATATAGGAAGGAAGCAAGGAGCACATCACATAAAGTCTACTTCTTTCTGGAAGGATCAGCTCACAGAGATGTGTGGGGGAGTAGCCTGTTGCCTAAAGAGGCACCTCTGTTCATTCAGTTTGACCTGCTTGCTAGCTGGACAGCCAAAGAGAAGGTCACAGCTGATGTGAACTGCTTCAAATCCATTGCCTTTGAGCTGTGCTRAAGTCTATGCTGTAGAAAGACAGCGCTCCCCTGACAATGCAGGATCCATCGCTAAGCTCTGGTACTCAACCACCAAACGTCTGTAGCACGTAGCAGACTATTCCCCTATTTTTGGAGCCCATGGATTATAGTGGGTACATACAACATATCCACCAAAGCTAAGAAGTAATTCTGCTGCATGGTCTGCTGGACCGTAACACTTCCTTCCTGTGGACATGCCCCCTGCTCCTTGCAAAATTCAAATCACACAATCACGTGTTGTCATATACATTGCCCTTTGATCCACACTTCAGTTGACAAAGACCTGAGCTGGGGAAAACCGGTGAACAAAACCAATCATTTGCAAAGAAAAGAGTGTATCAAAAAATATACGAGCAAAACCCAATGCTATTTTTGGTGTGCAAACTTAATTTACATTTTCCTTTTTGGTAAAAATCCCAAAGTTTTAGCATACAACATTCCAAAATTCCCTTCCCCTCCCCTTTTCTTTTTACCCTCRATCATAATAACAAGCAGTGTTCGACAAAGACTGTCTATTTTTTCTTTCCTTTGCGAACTGACTCCAAGTTGCCTATTATTTTCTCGTGCCTGGTCATTACTCAAAATGAAATGAGTGGCTAACCAATTTCTGCAAAGAATTCTTTGTCTGCAGATTCTTCAGGAGTGGTTTGTTTTGTATATACGACGCTGGAAATCCTAGTTGTTTTGATTGGATGTGTGAATCACACAGGGCTCTTCTGGATCAGTATTACTCTAGAACTGTGGTTCTGGTTAAGGAAATATTCAGGCTTGGAGTCAGCACATGCTTTTTGGGGATACCCCTTGCCAGTGAAATCCTTTGCTAGAACATTCTTCCTGACTCAGCCAGGAAGAAGTGCACAAGCAAGGAAATACGTTATGAGGACCTGGCCCAATTCTGCAGCTTAGCAGTGCATTGCAATCTCACTCCCCAGCCTCATCCTGGCTTCTGTACTGTACACTCAGAGCAAGATATGGAAACGGCATTCACCACCATGCCACCTTCTAAGCCAGTAACACCCTGCTGACCCCTCATCCATGCGCCACTCCAACTAGTTACTGATCCAATCCCTTCCTGCAGGACTGTGGCCCACAGATGGGTTTGAATGGGGAAGTATCTTTACCTTTGATCATTCCTTCATCTCATTCATTTGYATTTCTCTGTTAGCTTTGCACGTGGACTGCAGAATTACATGCTTCTCTTACTGACACTGAGCATGTTGGAGATAAAGGGTACAGTAAAAGAGTTGACTCTCAATTTTCTTCCAAAATAGGAGTTTCAGAAAAAAAAAAGAGAAAACTTTTGTGCATTCCCATTGAATTTCTGATCTAAAACATCCTCAAACTTCAGGGAAGCTCAAATCAGCTTCAGGAGTCTGTCCTACTAACCCCAGACCTAATTACTCTTTCATTACACATGGGCTGTGGGCAGTCAGAGGCCAGAGTGCCAGGAATCACATGTGAAAATCTGTGGTATCTGGAAATCCCTGGCTGAGATCTGGCTGTTCTCCCTCTAACACTCAGCATGCCTGCACTGCCTGTACCCGTGGAGTTTCCTCCACCCTCTGTGATGTCTTGGCAGTATATGGCAGCTCTGAAAATCCAACTTGTCATCGCTGCACTTTCCCAAGTATGCTTGTTCTGGTCTCTCTGCTCAGCCAGCAAGCCCTGGCCCAGCTCAGAGTGAACTAACTCAAAGCTGTCCAGCTCCACCTTCGTGCTGGAGTGAGTCTGAATTGCTGGGAGCTCTCATGCAACAAGCAAGCTACTCATGCTTGGAAAAGGGGGGAGCTTACCTCGCATGACTGGATGCAGTGAATGACGGAGGGGTCTGGATACCATCGCAGCCTGCCCGTGCATACAATATGCTGAAGAGGAAAGGAGAAAAAAGATGTCAGGTGAGGYGGGAGAGTGAGTGCAAAAGCCCTGGATGCTCTCTGGAGGTGCTGTGTCTCCTGCATCACTGCACTGCTCATCACAAACAGCAATACCACACCAGGACCCTCCCTGCACTTCTTTCTGGAGGAAAGTCCTTTCAAGTCCATCAAACTTGAGGCAACTGCACCTAGTTCACCTACAAACCCAGCTACATTGCTTAAGGTAGAGATCATACAAATGAAAACGACAAAGGGAGATGACAGGGATTGCCAGAGAACCAAGGCTGGCTGCAATAAACTGGATCCTTCCATTCAYCTCTTTGCGTGATGCTTGGTTTAGCAGCTTCTCACTTGTATCAGAGTGGTGGGGCCCAACCAGTTGTCACTTAATGCCTGTGTCAATGAGTTCCTTGATTCCTGCTCAGGCTCTGAGAACCAAGTTCTCCAAAGGACACTGGGGCACTAACCTCCCTGGACCCAATCTGAAGCGGATACACCAGACTCATGTTCGTATGTGCAGATGAGGTTCTCTCTGGTATTTACAAGGCATTAAGTCAGCTGTTGTGACCAGCTAGATACAAGAGTAAGATATGAAGGGCTTGGTTTCATCTAAATGGAATGCTCCATCCCATGAATTCTGAAGGGATATTGTTAAGAGCACACATGATTATACAGAGGGAAGAAAAAAACCCACCACACATACAATTTCCTCCTTGTAAACTTCAGGCAGACTTTGAAATCTGAGGCCCCATAAAATGATGGTTGGCCTGTGAAAGTGTCCTAGGATGCCCTTCACAGTACAGGAATCGTACAGAAGGGCACGTATATTTTCCCTAGTCTCACATTTGAAATGTACAGTGGAAGGCAGCCCAGCTTCAGCATCCCCAGGAATCGTGCCAGCCAGGGATGGGGGAGCTCTCCAGCCAGTGGGAGGTCTGAACTCAAGGGGTGCCGTTAGCGGTGTGTTCCGTTGACAGCTGCTGAGGCAATGATGTGGCTCAGCAAGTTACACATTTAGCCAGGTGAAGGGTGAGGCAGCAACAAGCTGGCTGGCTGGGTTATCATCTGCTTGATGTGCCCGTGTTTGCTGACGATGGAAGGTGGCCAGAAGGCATGCTGATAGCAAGGATGTTGCTTTTCTAACACTCTTGCAGACGTCAAGAGACATATGAGATCCTTGTTCACCCAGACCCCTTGCATTTTAGTTACATTTTTCAGCTTCTTCCTGCTGCAGTCAGTCTCTATGAGCAGTCTCTGTGTCAGCCTGACCAGTTGCCAGGAGCAAGCCTGGACTAACAGCACCTTACAACACAGTAAAGGCAACCCAGGGGAAGCCATGATCAGATAGGACAGAGGCCCAGGATGCTGGCTGAGCTAGCCAGTTCCCAAGCAGCCTTAAGGCTGTTTGTATTGTAACTCTGTTAGGATGTTTCATGTATGGTTGCTGTGTGACTTGAATGGCAGTTTAAAACACTCATATTGCAGGTCGGGAAATTAAGGCAGAGAGCAAACCTGTTTGGGTGCAGCACACAACGAAACAGTGTTGAAAGCAAAACAGGACTCTGAATGGTTCTCCCAGAGTGGTCTGTACAGCTTCCTGTGAGGAGGGCCAGCATAAGCTCTAGTTTGCCTCATCTTCTTCCTGTTACCTCAGAAGCACAGCAGACCCAGATATGGCAAGCCCAGACAGCCAACGCTGCATGAGCAACGAGGATTAGAGAAGCAAAAGTCAGGGGAGTAGAGGAAGAAGCTGAGGAAGAGATGAAAATAAGATGTTCCAGGGAGAGCCCCTGGCAAGGTGGAGTGCCATTTCTTAAAATAATGCCTTCYTCCCTCCTCCTCCTTTCCTCCTCTCTGCAAAATTCTTTCCTTGCACGAGAGCCCACAGCAGTGGTGAAAGGAAAGCTGAACACCACCGCCCTGCCGGGCCAAACCATCTGATCCCTCAAATTTAAGGCCTCCTTCCAACGCTCGTGCTTAACAATCCCACATGCCACGGGCATCCTCACCCCTAGACAGTGATCTGTGTGGGTCTGATTCAATATGACATATAGTAGTATCAACAGGCACGAAGCACTGGTAATTCTGGGCCTCCTGTGGGTTCCCAGGAGGAGGGGAAAGTGTTTGGATGGGAGCACTGGCTCCTAGGAAGATTGTTTGCTTTTCTTTGTTCCACCTCCTTCGTTATGCATCTCATTTTTATTTTAAGAAATATTACCCCGGTGGAGCTGCTTTTTGGGAGAGTTGTGCAGTTAAGATCCAAAGTATTTGAGCTATTTGAGCTGTTTTGCCTACAAAATGAGTAAGAGATAGGGAGGAAAAAGCTCCCAGTTCCAGAAGCGGGAGGCAATCAGCAGGTCAGTGGGTCCTGGCAGCAAGAGACACCTTACAGCTGACAGCGCCTTGCCTCCTTCTTAGCAGGGAGATGCTTGCTTGGGGCTGCATTTCAACTGCCAGGTAACTGGGGACCAGAACTCTCACTGTGCCAAGTGTCAAGGGTGGCTTTTTTTCCCAAACTCAATCCTCTTAGCACACTGGCTGACAGTAACAACAGTGTAGCAGATTCAGGCACACACTATGTCCTGAAAAATCAGTGGGATTCCTGCATTTAATTTCATTCTTTGCAATATCCTGCTATCCTTGAGAACTCAGATGAGAGCTGGTAGTTTTTGTTGAATAGGTATAGGGATAGGAGAGCAGGAAGCTCTGCAGTATCATCTAGGAGGGACAGAAAACAAAGAACTCGTGGGGATGGATGAGGATCTTGGCACTGGGATCTAGTTATAAATTGGATCAGGGGAGCTGCATGCTTACCGAGAGTTATCTTGAAGCCCTGCGGCCTCCGCTAAAGCAGGCATATGCAGAGAGACTGGTGAGAGCTTCCACTGACCATGGTGAAGGTCTATTGACAGAAATGTAATTGAGGAGATGTGCACAGACAGTGCAAAGACCTTCGCCAGAGCTTGCCAGAACTTGGGGAAATGAGAGCTTGAATATCCAAATATATTAGTCTTTAAAAGGGCAAAAATGTGAATATTTCTCAGCCCTCCTATCCTTAAGAAAGACCATACCATTTTTGTTGAAAGTGAAATAAATTATTTTAGCTTAAGAGRAAGATTTGGTGTGGAAAATTGCAGGCCAGGAGGACATTCATGAGACACACGGTATCTCAGCATAGAGCTCCAGACTCTCTCTTGGCTTTGCCACCCAGCTACCTCATCACTGCCAAGTGGATTTACCCAGAAGGGCTCAAAATGGGTAAAGGAAAGTGCCATTAAGTAAGGGATTTCACTGGGAAAAGGTAAGAAATTTGACTCTCAGAGCCAAAAGCCATACAGATGCTACACTATGGCTAACATTTCCAAGAACAAAAGGTCTCTGATGAAGGACCCGCTGCCATATGCACCAGTTATTTCAGGGGATAGTTTCCCTCTTGGCCATACAGATGGTGCTCATCTGGCCTAAGTTCAGTACTTGCATATCCTGCAAGGCTTTCTCCCTGGCTGTGGGAGCTCAGCCTCGTCTCCTTGTGGACATGCAGGCAGAGGTGGCCAGAACGAGCAACTAGCAGCTATCTCCACAGCACGCAACCTCTGCAATTCCTTGGAGAGAGACAGTCAAACTCCACGTATATTTATGCTGCTTCTCTCTTCAACTTTTACCCCTCTTCACCCAAAGCAAAGGGCATTTCTCTGAAAACCACTGTAGAAAGAGGAGGCAAGACTAATGTTGTCACATGAGAAATATTCTGAGGCCTCTTCCCTACGTTTGCCCAAGGCAGGCATGGGAACGCCAGAACCAGAGAATCAAAACATTGCTAGCGAATGCCCTGTAAGAGAAACGGCACCTCGCCTTTTACCTGGACTCTAGTCGGTTGCAGACGGTGATCCATAGTCTCAGCAGTGACATTTTCGGGCAGTATGACTGGATCACTGGGGGGGATAATACAGGAAGGTATGCACACAGCACCTGCAGGAGGAGAGAAACAGCCCTGAGGAACCAGGCAACTATGTTTTAAAGGAGGGCACCAGATGCAAATGTCTGGTGAGGCTCTTCACTGAGGGTAGAAGCAGTGGTAAAGCAGATCCTTTCCATCCCAGTCTGGGATGACAAATCCCTCCCCAAATCCTGAATTACTGCAGAGACTGTAAGACCTGTTTTGGTCAACCAATTACCCTCTCCCAGCTGAGTAGAAAATCAAACATGACCTAAGAGATGGATCAAAGCTCAAATAGCAGGACATCAGATCCAGCATGAAAATAAAAGTGCCCTGGATGTTATGGGATGTTCGTTGGTATGTTAGGGAGCTCCTTTCATAGTTTTCCTACCAAGCTGAACTCCCACTGCCTTCCTATGACCCAGAAGCTGCTCCTGCTGGAACGTAACCTATTGGTTCTTCTTGCATTAAGCTCTTAGCTGGAAATAATGATATGGTAATTAGTTTTCTGAAACAATGTTGGCACCTTCCAAGATGTCCGAATACCTGAACAACAGGTTTATCCATCATTTCCATTATTCTGAGAACAGCAGGAAAACAGCTCAGCCCAGAGCCTTCGTCATCAAGAAATAATACAAGCTTAACTGGCCCTAACTGGCCCCTAAGTCAATCCCATAACGCCTGGCTCTTTATAGCTAAGGGTAAAGGGTCTTAAGAACTTAAAAACTAATAAAGTCATGCAGGGAAAAAAATGCAAAAAGCACTCTGAAAAACCAGGTGGGTCCCAGTCCTAACTCCAACCTCACATTAGATCTCTCTGAGGCTTAAACTTGGCAGGCCCTGTCCTTAAAYTTGCCTCAGTCAGTTTTGATCAGATGCAGATGATCATTGTGTTTGCTTCCGTGGTGCAGGTTTTGCTCAAGAGTCTAGTCCAGCAGGATACCAACTGAGACGTAATGATTATGACTGAGAATTGCAGCTTTTTCTAAAAACATAGAGGTACTAAAACCCAAGAAACACATGGCGTGGTCCCTCATCTGGTGAAAGTGCCCTGTTACATGTGATTGTCACTCCAGCATTCGTCTAGGTCCTGTCACATTAACCCTGCAAGTGTCAGCAATAATAATAAGTGGAGAGACATTRTAGGGGTGCAGGGTCAGAGGAAGGTAAAATTACTGTAAAGGCGTGGGTTTGCCTAGCTTCTTCTAAAAGTACAGATCCTTGCACTGAAGTCAGCTTTAGCTGGGCTTTAGTTTGTCCATGAATACAATCAGTATACCTACGTAGCTAATGCCACCCAGCTGTCTGTGGTCACAGAGAGGACAGAAGAGCAAACAGAATTCTGTCACAAATTTAGGGGAGATTGCTACAGCAAGAATAATCATCATGACCTTGCAGCTAGTTCTCTGGGGAGCGAGACATGAATGAGTCAACAAAGAGCCTGTTCCAAGGAGAGAAAATGGGTTTTGATCAGGACTCCACAATGTTTCAGTTYTTGTTTTGTTTTCATCTGTTCTCACCTATTCCATGCCCCTGTTCGCAYTTGTACTCCACAAAATTCAGCTCCGGAGGTGGCGGGCAGTTCCCCTGCAAGTTCTTGCACAGTTTGAACTCTTCTGTCCATAAGCCGTCCTTAGTACAAAGGATGGGAACCTGGAAAGTGAAGAGAGAGCAGTCCTCTTTACTACAAGCCAGCTGCAGGGCTCACCCCGACCTGGCTACTAGTGATATTTTCACACCAGCTGCTCAGCTCCRGAGGGTAATAGAAAGAAAAATAACCCTCTTCTGCCTGTGAAGTCCAGAGCAAAATTCTCCGGAGCAACTGGGTTGTGGCCATCTGGTCCAGTCTAAGGATACTTTGTACTATTGACCAGAAAGCAAATTGTTTTCCAGCTGCTGTTGGATCCCACCAGAGGGAATTCACTGTGCTTCTTTCGACAAGACCTTTCCAGCAGGCCGGATGCAAACCTTTGGTGGAAGAGCCTGGCAGGCAGCAGCCTCCATCCCCAGGCAAGCCCCTTGTCAGCAAGTCTGCTGCAGCAATGTTGCCAATCATCCCACGCAAACACATTAGCAGCTGCTCTCAAAGCCTGCTGGAAGCCCTCTGCCTTTCATTTCCTACCCTTTTCATTAAAGACAAGCAGGCTTACTGACAGGACAAATGCTGTTTTTTGGAAATGCTACCAGGGACAGAGAGAGCATCCCCAGCTGGGTGTGCACCCCATGCCAGTGCTAGTATCCACACAGTCGCAGTCATTGCCCAAAAGCAGTGAGCGAGAGTGGAAAGAGCTCCAGGGTTTGTAGGGTAACCACTGCTCAGGGGCACTCAGCTGCTCTGCAATGCTGAGAGGACGTGGGGCCCCTCTGTGCAGTGGGTACAGACACCCTAGCCCTCCCAYGAGGCTGCCTGTGGCCCCTCTGAGCCTCGTGACCTCCCATGCAGCACTCTGATCACTAGCTTCAAAGTCCTACAACCACTTCACATTATCTGGAAGGCACATTATCATGAAGCCAGCACTTGCTCCCAGGAGCACAACTGTGCATATAGTTGGAAGAAATATTTGCAAAGTAAATGTTTTTGCTTCCTTTAGATTTCAAAGAGCATCAGGGCCCCGTTCTTCAACTGTTCTTCAAGGTCACATCTTGGTGATCCATGCCCCCTTCTTTGTAGTGCTGTGACCCGTTTTCATATGCTCAGAAGCACAGTGCTTGGCCAATCTCTGTCCCTCCCCGAGGTCACTCACCCTCTCACTCTGTGGCTCGCAGCTCAGGATGCACTGGCTGTCCAACTCAAAGCCTTGGGTACAGTTGTACATCCCCTCAAAGACCGGGGGAGGTGGATCACACACCACAGGAACGCAGTGCCCTTCTTCCCACAGGCCACTTTCCAAGCACTGGATCTTCAGGAACTTCCTGGAGAAACACACCGGCAAGACTGGGCTGCAGCCCCAGAAGGGCACTGCATGCAACTCCCGGTCACCGCTTGGCCCTACAGTCTCAGGACCTACATAGCCCTTAAGGGAAGAGTGTTCCCCAGTGAAGAGCCAAAGGCCACTCCATCAAATGGCAAGGAGGGCRTCTAGTTGGTCAGGAGGAGAAATGAGATGAATGGGAGAGGGGATCAGCCCTTTCTCCTTGAAGATCAACTGTAAGAGAATCTTAAGGAGATGATTTCTATGGGTCAGCAGGGGAGGACATACAGGTTTGCTCTTATTTTCTTTGATCCCTGAAGGTGGCATCCAGTGGGGCCTTCAGGGCACTGGCACACAAACCTCAGCCCCTTAGCTTTCCCTAAAGCATCCATTTGTGCTTCAGATTAAACATACACTTCTCTTGCTGGAGGGAGAGACTTGCCGAGGTCAGCCATGCACACAATGCATTCGAGCACAGCCCTGCTCAGCCCAGCACACTTGCCATGGGGCCTGACTGCAGTGCACTGTGCTGCCCACGAGATGTGCTGGACTCTGGCTCTAGCCAGCCAGAAGAAAGAGCTCCTCTGTTCAGATCCCGTCTTTGCGGGAGCCGAGCTGGGGGCTACCTGCCTTGCTGCACTGCTGACAATAAGAGCATGGCCTGTGAGGCCAGCAGCACAAGGAAGATTGTGTGACGTTTGGTGGAGCACCCTACATGAGTGCTGCCTCSCCTTGATCTCTTAGACAACCTGCAGAGGCACGAGTGGTCATCTCAAGGCAGCTCCCTGGGATGCAGCTTGATTCCCAGTCCCCTRTGCACAAGACTTTCCCACGCCATCCTGCCCCCCACTGCAGACAAGTTTCCTGATGGCCATTCCCTGGTACAGCCCAGGTTTACCTGCCTCGCTCGAGGTCTTTCCTTACCTGTCGGGGGAGATCATACTGATTGAGGAGTCCCGGMCTCTTTTTTTCTGCACTTGCTGCTTGTTTCTCCCACTGATCTTACTTACTGACCCCTGTGGTGCCCCCTGCTCTCTTTGCCCCCCAGACCCTGCGGGTACATGCACTGAGTTGCTTTGTCCCACAGCCAGCAGCTACATACTTAGCTCAGTCAAATGAGCCTCCACTAGTAAATCCTGCTGGCCTGGTCCCAGCTATTTCTGAAGCTCCTCTTTGTACTCTGGCCAAATCTGTCAATCTCGTTCTAGCAGAGGAATTGTCATACCAGAGCAGACCAATATCATCTTGTGTTGCTAAAACAGTCCAAGCACAAAATACTTGCCAAAAAATGATGAAAAAGAAAGGAAGAAAAAGTCCAGAAGCAGAGCCCACCCGCTTCAGTCTCCTGTCCCTGGCAGCGATATATATACCACATCTTTTACATAAAGGCATAAAAAGCCCATGATGTACTGGGCTAGCTGGGGACTGCTCTCCTGAAGAGGACATGTCACTGTGACCCTCGCTGCTGCTGAATGCCTTCAATACACAAGTTTTGACAGCGCTGATGAGTTTTACCTGTGTGAGTGCTGACTGCAGGCCTCCATCCTTAATGAGACCTTTCTTTCCTCTGTAATGCACGCCTGTCCTTTTTTACTAGACAGCCTGCCTCAGATGTTTCCCTCTGCCCTCTCCCATTCCCTGTGCCAGCAGGCAGGGCTCCAGGCGYCGTGTTACAAAGTTTATAGCATGCCACAAGTACACAGAGGGAGATTTAACATCTCCTGTGCTGTGCAGCCCTGCGTTAGAGAAATCCCTGGGGCGAAGGTACTAAGTTCCCTCTTGTTCTGAGCTGATGCAGTTATTGCTTGGGACCACCTGGCTGTCCCTTATCGCATGGTGCAGACGAGTGCCTCGTTGTTACTATCCTGGCCAGTTTGGTGCATGGTCACACAGCCTGGAACACAAAGGTGACCCCATCCAGGCCCCACCACCATAACTGAGGGGAGAGTGAAAGGACTGGATGTCATCTTCATTAGCTTTACTCTAGTGCCCTTATAAGAGCGACAGATGATTCCTGCTCTGCTGAATATAGGCTTCAAATAGATAACCCAGAAGGGGGGAGGCAGGTGCAGGAAGGTGATGGGATTTACAGGTCCCTCAATATGGCACCACACTGCTGGTTACGGGATCACAGACTCTCACAGTGTGAGCCTCTGAGTAGCAAATGATGCTAGAAAGTCATTCTGCTAGTAGTAGGCTTGAACTGACAGATGGGAGGTGAAACAACGTAAGACTTGTTTGGAAGAGTGGTGGGGAGAAACAATCCTGGATGCCATTGTGGACATCCACGGCTTCAGAGCACTGCTAATTTCATTTTCTTGGTTGCCCACCCTTTCTGCTGGAGTGATGCTCACTGCCTTTTGAAGACTTCCCCCACCAGCCCTTGCCTCCTCTTGGGCGAGTTTGAATGCTTTGCTCCACCCGCTCTTCCATTTGCTTAAAGGCAAGCAAAGGCATATGCTAGGAGGCACCGATCTGTGATGAAGGTCCAGATCCTCATGTGGCAAATCTGTTTCCCCTTACCGAATTGCCTGGCGTGCAGGGTGTAATTTAGCTGTATGAGTTACACGAGGTAAATCAGAACAAAACAGCCCTTTCTTACACTGCCATATCAAGCAACATTGGAGGTTAAGCTGGTGCCACTATGGCAATACAAACTGGCAGTACAAGGACTCACTGCTACAGGCAAGGCCTCAAGCACAGAGCAAAAGCCTTTAAAAAACAGGATCATCCTAGATACATGCTAGTTCTTACTCACTCACCAGACACCTGGGTATAACTGATCCAGCCACTGCACACCACTGTTGCTCTTCCAAACTGCAGTGGAGGGCCTTTACCTAAAGCCATGCAAGGCCTGGGGAGAGAGGCTAAGCATGGGGAGGGCCACGTCTCAGGAACTTCCAGTTTGCACAGCACACACTATGTCGTGCAGCCCTGTCATGTTCATTGGGACTCCTTGCATTGACACGGTACTAGAATGGCTCCAGCATGAGCTCCTGGTGCACCGTGCACTGCCTCCCCACAGGAGTTGACCTGTCTGTTGCATTGACCAACCAAACTAGGGAGAGAAGAGGAGCAGAGATTTGTCATGGAGCACAGAGATCATCTTCARGAGTGGTAGAATCATCTAGGACGATTGGCACAACTGAGTTCCCTTGCTAACCTCTCTGTTCATCCCTGCCACCTTTCCCTCTCTCTCCCTGTCCCACTACACCACTGCACAACCTTCAGAGCTAAAATCATAACTCAACTTGTGCTAGAGGCTCACTCCACCACTAGTGCCCATGCTGGGGAACCTCCAAACAGGGCTGTCCTGGCCTGACMCCAGGATAGAAGGTGGTATGTGGACCACTGCACTGGTGCCCATGAAGTACAAAATTTATATTAAGGCATGGAGAAGGGAAGGGAGAGGCTTTTAAAAAAATACCTTGTAGCAACTTGAAATTTCCAGACCCCCCAGTTTCTTCTGATCTGGGTTAGCAGCATTTCTTGAGGATTAACAAGGAAGCCAGGAAAATCAGAGTCAAAGATTCCTTCTCCAASTGGGCAATCCAATGTCTAATGGGTAAAGGAGGCAGGGGAGACATCTGAGGCCAGCAAGGGCTGCGTTTGATGTGAAGGCATGAGCATCAGCCGAGCTCCAGGACTGTGCATGCAGAAGTCTGGCCAGGATCCAGTGGTGTATTGGAGTGGCCAGATTTTGAAGCACTAGGTGCAGTGTACAGGAACAGTGATAAATTACTCCAAAGTCCACCTCATCTCCCCACGGTAGGAGACTGGTGGCTTCACAAAGAATAGGGGAGAAGCAGAGAGGCTTTGCTGGTAAATTAAAAGAAAGCAATGCCAGCTTGTAGAACTTCTGCTGCTTTCCTCCCCTCTCTCCAAACAGCCTAGGCAACCTGGGCTGTAAATCTTCATCAGGGGCCCTAGAGGTGGAAATGACATGAGACAGCCTGTGTTTTCTTTACCTAGCTTTATGGCTCCAAAAGCTGCATGTGTGTTTGCCTTTTATCTGGAAGGGGGTCAGATGTGGGCACTAGAAGTGAGAGCCCCATACCTATGCACCCACCACAAATATACAATGGCCCAGTGCCCTGCTAAACCTTGATGCTCTTGGGTTAGTCTGTCCTGCTTTGACTGCTATGATCTTTCTGAAGTGTTTCCAGCCCTCAGTCTGCTAACTCACTCCAGTTCATTTTCTCTTCCAGATTCCCCCGCCTTCTCTTCCTCTTTCATGGTCGCCGTTGGCCCATGTAGTCTTTGAATGGGGAGAGGAAGTGGATGGGCTAACATCTCCATGAAAGTTTACTGGGGGGACTGGATTGGCGGGGCTGTCTCATAGCTCCCTTGATCTCTGTTGAGGGGCCAAGGTACCAATTATTCCTTAGTCCCACCAAGGTGTCTCCTATTCCATCTTGCCAGCCTCTCAGATGTGCCTTCTTGGACATAAAAGGCTAATCCCAGGAAAGGGATAATGATGAGAGAAGAAGGAAGGAAAAGCTACCTGAAAAGATCTGAATGCATTTATTTCATTCCAAAATGCACAAAATACTGCTTTACCCCCAATATCACATTGGCTGAGCACAATGCTAGTAAATCACCAGGATTTTTTCCCCAAAGCATTAGGAAAATCTTCCCCAATTGAAATATAAATGCTGAGATTAAATTTAGCCAACACATGAAGGGGGTAAAATGTTAACTCTTACAAAATATTGCCATTTGTTCTCATAACCCTCAGTCTCATGATCTACGTTTTATCACTTATATGAAAGACAGCAAAAGGTCTTCCAGCATCTTATTACATCATTAGCTTATCACCAGTTTAAGTCCTGAGAGTTTACAAAGACTTCCACACACATGCTTAATTTTCAGCAAGTGAAAAGTGCATTGAGGCTTGCAGGACAACTCACATACTTCAGGTTAAAGCACCTAATGTACATGTGTGCGCAATGGCAGCTTATATCTTGTTCCCACCTCCTTTGAAATAAACTAAGGGAATGTCTCTCATGTTTCAAGCAATGGCATGTTCATGATCAGAGCAAACTGCTCTGCCTTCTTCCTACCCCACCAGCCAAATCAGCTCTGCAATGCTGTCAACATACAGTGACCTCTTCTCCTTTCAATGACCTTACTAGTGTTAGAAAAGTAGAGGAAGGAAACATGGCAGAACAGTGGAAAAAGAAGCATCATACACTTACTTCTTAGGTTTGCCCACCGCGTTCTCTGCCACGTGGTATCCAGGTTTACACTTATAGCGACATACTGAACCCACATCATGGTTCCCCTGCAGGCACTGTGGGACCAGTAGCTTGGCATTGGCCACCGCATGAGGAGCATCACATTCCACTTTGCAGTAGGCTTCAGGGAGTGACCAGAGTCCATCCTCAAGGCAGGTCAACCACTGGCTCATTCCTAACTCCAAGAGAGAAGCAGCATATTCAGACTTCAGCATAACTGGGGCTGGACCTCTGGAAGTCAGTGAAGCTCATAAGAACCAGAAACCCCCCCTCTTCTGGAGACTGGATATTGATGCTAAGAAAGGCAGTAAGTATGAAAACCAACAACCTCATTGTGTGGTTGGTCAGGCTGGGACAGAAACTGAATCCCTTGAACACAGACAGGAGAGGAAAAGTGATGGCTTCTAGGGGATGGAGAAAAGATCTTGTTTCTGCAAATCTCAAATCTCTCCCTTAAAATTCCTCTCTCCAGTGACACCTCATAAGAGCATTTGATGGGCATTTATGTATGACAGCTATCTGCTGCATGTAGTTCAGGTCATGCACCTTTACTCCAGGTAGTTTTTGCAGCTTTTCCAGTACTTACCCTTACAAGCTGTCATACTCTGTGTTACGTATATAGTGTAACATAGACAATGCCAGCAGAATGCATACAGAAATCTGAACTAGTGTGATAGTGAACTGAAACTGTTTCTAAAGGGTTTAATTTGAATATAACGGCCCCCGCTCTTCAGTGTTTGTCTATAAAACAGAGGGTCTGGTAGGCCTGGCTAATGGGTTGCCCAAACTGGAGCCTGTGATAGGTATCCAGGACTGTATCACCTGCACATTGTAGATCTGAACCCAGGCCAGAGCCATTTCCCTGAGAACTGCAGAGCAAGACAAAAAAARAAGCTAGACTGAAGTGAAGTGGAGTCCTTCCATTGAAAGATCTGGATCAGGTCTCTAGAACAGGTTCTCTGTATAGCCAAATTTCTCCACAGTCCCTTCAAGCATCACTTTCTTATTATAGGATCATGGCTCTGTCTACAACTGCTAGTAGAAAAGGCCAAGAGATTTGGCAGCCTCAGATAGCACCTCCAATCACAGCTTGTGTTCCCGGCGGGCCTGCGCTCCCAAGGATCGGGCTGTACGGGTTTCTCCCGCCTCCAAGCTCCGCAATAGAAGCCGTATCGCTCGTGTAATCTTTTTCTTGTCTATTCTTAGTATTTATTAGCATTGACAGACTGCCTGTAAGGATGTAAGCCTTTGGGGAGAACAAGAAGTAGACACGTCCCTGCCTCAACAGTTTAGTGGAATCAATTGGGCTTCTCTGAATTTACCCACAACTTAACAGCCTTGGCTTAACACCACCAGTTGTGTCAGCTGCTGGAATTCACCCAGGGTGCTCCATGGACGGGCCTGCCTTCCCACCAAGGGAGCCAATGGCAAATCTYCTGTTGACTTCAATGGGAACAAGAGGAGGCTGCTAGTGAAATCACAAATTAAAACTYTGCCCTCAGCTGACCCGCCAAATGCAATAGCATTAGCTTGTACAGAATTTGGCCTGTCAAGTTGCAGTTCACAGACTACGCTCTGACCAGCTCACATTGGAATCAGCTGGCATCCCCTCGTCATGAAATGAGACCTTAATTCCCTGCAGTTTTTACTCCTTAGATTTAATCAAAAAAAAAAAGTAGTAAATGATTTTCATACGTTTCAGCTATAAATGTCTCCGTAAAATAGGGCACCCAATAAAATGATTTGTTGTATGTAATTGTTCAGAGCAAATGCGCTGGTGGAAACTCACATAAAGTCCCAATGCTTGAAGCTGTCAAGGCAATTACCCCCGAAATCCCATCCAGCTCAGTCTTGTATAGACAGGAACAGTAGCTCTCTTTCTCTGACGTGGCTTAAAAACATTCCTGCGGCTATTGATGGAGTCGGCAGAATGAGAGCCAGGCCATGGCATGTCTGGAGGACTGTTGTATGTCTGGGTGGTGCACATCTCTGAGACTGCTCTGCAGCTGAGGGCATCAGTCTCTATGGCTTTGTAAGGCCCGAGGCCTCCTCAATCACATGCTTTCACATGGCCACTAGGCAGCATGCCATTCGTGGCTTTCTGAAGTCCTCTCTGTTTGTCTTCAGTGGCTGCCTGCACACTTTGTGCTTTCCTCACCTCTGTAATGCCAGAGCCTGCCAGGACCTCACCAGTTATCAGGAGAAGATATCCCCACACCCTGAGGTGGATGGATATGAGCTGCCAGCTGGCAGATGGGAAGTCACAGAGTATCCCCACACTGTGGTATCTCCGCTCAATGATAGACAGATGCCTATCATTTCAGGAGGTCTCTTAAGAGCCCAACTAGCTGGCAAAAGCCAAGATAACACAAAAATCCAATGTTCAGTTTGGAACAACTTGGGATAGGCACAAAAAGGTGGCACAAAAGGGGGAAGGAGGATTAAATACCTCAGCACCAGGGACTGTACCTTGAAGCTTAGCTGGCCGGATGCAGGAGAAGGAACATCTCTTCAGGTATGTGGTCCCCTTCGGGCAGGAGAATTCAGCATAGTACACGTGTGACTGGTCAGGGACACCACAGTCAACAGGGTCACAAGTCACAGATCTGTCCCACTGCCCTGAGCTGCACGTCAGCACCACCTCCTTCTGCAGAGAAAGCAAGGCTCCATTGGACTCCTATCACTGAGCTTTAGCCTACTGTTTTACCACCACAGCAAAAAGGCCTGCCCCAAGTTTCAGGAACAAGAAATGCTTTTCTCCATTTTCCTCTCCCGATTGCTACACTCCCCTCTGGACACTGAGCTGGAGCCCAATGTGATACAGTGCAAAGCACCTACCTGTTCGTGATGTGATGTTTGGAATGTGGAAGCAGTGACTAGTCTTTGACAACATGCAAGCCATCTGCATTACAGACCTTATAATAGCTGGTCTCTAACTGGCTGACTCCCCAAAATGCTAGCTGAATACATACTGTCTAAGCAATACCAAAGCACATCAAGAAAAAAAAATCAAGATATACAACAATTTCCTGAACTACAAGTTATGTCCAGCTCTGTGCACTATGGTTTTCTCCCCTGTAAGATAAGTCTTACTTCAAACGTTGGTGGGCAGCTCTCCTGTTAACTGGTTTCCCGCAAATGCACTGATTCTATCATACCTCAGCCCACAGACACCACTGAAATCAGAGGTCCATATAACTTCATTCGTAACGCATAATTAGGCAGTCCCTCTTACATAGCTGGGGAACCACATGAGAATCTGACTCCAAACTGCCAGTGATCCCAGTCCTAAACACAACCAGCGTGCTATGCACTCAGTCAAAACAAAGCAGTGTATGAAGGTGTGCCATGATTTCCCTTCTCAGACCATTTAACACTATCCCAGCAGTTCTCAGACAAGACTTGCAGTACAAATAGATTTCATTCAACTATTCCTGATCTCCATTTATTGGTTGAGTACAATCAAGTTGCTTATACAGTCAAACTTCTGATTTGTCCTCTCAGCCATTTCAAATGAACATATAGGCCTGTATGTGGTAGCTCAAAAGGGCATTCTTAAATTCGAGCCTGAAACTATCTGGTGCAYGGCAGGACCATGTTGCAACTGAACTGTTTTGGTAATGCTCTTCCCTTACTATTGCTGAGTAAAGGACAGACACATCTGCAGGGCTCCCTGGGAAAAAAAACAAACCCAGAGTCCATTGCCACGTGGAGAGAATACCCAGAGAAGAGCCATACATTTTTGCCCAGAATGCCCTGAGATGAATACAGACATACTGTCAGAGACAGGGAAAATGTAGTGAGCCATGGGCCCTGCAACCAAGTGGATGGCTACACCACATCCTACTCCATCCTCTCTATGGACAAGCCAAATAGGGCACCTCTTTTCTCCAGCAGCACTCTTAAGAAAAGTTCATGTTACTACATCCTGCCAAAGATTTGTCCCATGTCAGAGCCCCCATGCTGTCCCCACTTGCCCCCTGTAGAGGTAGGAAAGCGAGTTAACATCACTTCAGGGCTCAAGGCAGGGCACTCGCAAGCTGCCTTCTGTTGCGACAATCACAAAGCAAAGCTCTGTCRAGAAGTTTCCCATCTCACTGCCAAATGTCGAAAAACTGTCACCCACAGCAAATTTATTTAGTGTGGTTTCATGTTAGAGGAGAACGAGAACATTCTGTTTTCCTTGTGAACACACTGGTGTGTGTTAAAGGCCTGCCTTGGCCCGCAGAACTGTACGGWCCTGTAATTAATAACCTTCCACGTGACACGTGGGACAAGCGGGGCATCTTGAGCTGCCCCTTTGCACTCTGTCATSCCTCACTTTCCAGTGCTCACTTTGCCCCTTGTTAAACACTGACTGCTGTAGCACAAGTAATGTGTCTGCCAGACACGAACACTGTCAACTCTCTGGAGGGAAGAAAAGCCCAACCTGCTTACATCTCCTGACTTACCTCCATCTGTCTCCACCTCATATGAGTTCACACCCTCTCATTTGGGCTGGTGTGCAAGGCCCRTTCAGTCCTGGAGGTTTATGTTCTCTCTCCAGGAACAGAGTAAGAACAGGACAAATTGTGCCCATAACCCTGCCAAGGTGACTACCTAGATGTGAGGGAGTTCAGCTCCCAAGGACCTGTCAGTCCCAGGTCTCTTCAGTCAATGCCTAAGCATGGAGTTGGCTGTGGCTTTTACGAGGCAGCCCCTGGCCCACTGGAAAATGGGCTGAACTCTTTCATGCTGAGCTCTCTGCTACCCTGCTGGCTTGGGCAGCACTGATTGCAACATGATACAAAGGAAGAAAAGCTCTCGGGCCTGTTGGCTGTCTTTTCATCTAGAGCCCTCTAAATTTAGTCGCTCTGAAATGACTTCATTTTTTCCTGAGCAACTAACTTCAACTTTAAGAGAGAAAATGTCCCAGGGATATTTAACCCTCCCAGCAATGCCCATACAGAAAACAGAAAATGTCTACCTCTGCCTCTGCAGGAACAGACTCAGCATGGACTGGACTAGGGTGTCACAGATACAGCTTCTTTTAGTCTGGCAGAGCCACAATCTGCATGTAGCACTGGCTATGGGAGCTAGAAGGACTAGAYGGGAGACTGTTCCCTGGCAACACCAGCCATTGGCACTGAGGTCCAGCACTGAAGGGTCCATTGGACTGAGACTGGTTGGCCAAGCTGTGAGGAACCAGAGCTGCAATTACATGGTATCCTGGGGTCATTCCTAACCCCCTCAGGATGCTGAAGTCTATCTTAASAGTCTGTCCAGTGGGTCATGAGGTGATGTCTGCTCTGCTGTCCACTCACCTGCATGGAGTCCAGGCTCTTCCCATTGCTGGAACGGAGGAAAAATCCCTTTTCACAGGAAATGACACACTCCATGTCCCTTGGACCATTGGAGGTGCAGTTCAGGGTGGCAGTGTGAGCAAGCACTGGGTATGTGCAGCTTCCCAGCTCTGCACAGGTACGGTGGGAACAGCTGTGGAAAAGGAAAGAGAAAGGCTCAGCAAAGCAGTCCTGATGCTTCTGCAGTAAGAAGGGACTCCCTTCAGGTGGCATCTGCTTGGGATGTTCAGAGGCTTGCAGATGCAGAGAGAGATGCGTACTTATGCCTCAGTTCCAGACTTAGAAATCTCTTGAAGATGATGCCTTGGTAATTCTTCCCAGCTCTGTCTTGGCTGGATCTCTGTCCCACCCCAACACACACCTTCCCATGCATGATGCTACCCTTCCAAGCAAATGGAAAGATGTATGGTCTAAGACCGCGCATTCAAAAATCTAGGATCTCTTCCCAGCGGAACTAGGGAGCTGCCTGGTGTGACTCCTTGCGGTGGATATAGCTATCCTACGCTGCATGTGTAGCAAACATACAYGCAAACTTGCAGCATGGGGGGAACTACTCGGCCAACCATCAAACCAATTACCTCATATGGCTAGAGCAATACCCTCAACTCAGATGTAAATAGGGGTCTGCAGAGAGCTTCTTTGGGCTCTCATGACTCACAGCAGGTGCAAAGCAGGATCTTCCTTTGGCATGGGACACCACTCAAGGATACTCCTTGAGGTTGAGAGACCCTCACACTTAACCAAGAGGTCGAGGTGAATGATGAAACTGGTAATGCTAGCAATTTCCCTTTAGTAACTATTTTTTCCTTTTCCTCCYAGTAATCAAATAGCACGTGCAGTGGATCGTGATTGCCATTCCAGCCATTTGAATAACCCTGCAGTCAGAGTTATTCCCAAATTTGTGTCATCTCCTTTGTTTGGAGTGTACCTAACYAGAACACTACTCAAGCTCCTTTGTCCTAAGGAGCATACAGAATCTGTACAGCACCTCACACAGAAGGACCTTATGATGCTTGGTGTACACGGACTGAGGGGAAGGAAGGCAGGGGGAGAAGACAGGCAGGTTTGCCTATCCAGCAAGGGTAATAGACAAGAGAAACTATAAAACAACAGTTATTGTATCAGCTTTCTGAAAGAGCTACAGCTTCTTTGGAAGGAAAACAGTTGCTACACATGACAATTTCTAAGAACATCTCCCTGAGAAAAGTGATGGTATCAGGTTTTCAGATTCAGTGCCCATCCCCTGGAGTCTATGTGAATCTACATTGGCTGTGAAGTTGTACGGCAATTTTTGGTTTCATTTGTGCAGTCAGACTGTGCACAAGCATGCACATGCATGTGTAAGGGTGAGTGCATATTTGTTACACATAGGAGGAATTTGAGTTTATGAGTTGTGCATGGATGTGTGTAGTTGCCCCCTAACAACTTCTGAACATATTATCAACTGTCAGCTAGATTTGGTAACCAGGTTGAAACTGCATAGATGACTATGGAAAGAGACTTTACAGGTGCTGTCCATTTTCTGTCCAACAGAGGGAAGATCTCCAACACGCTCAAATCACACTAGACACCACAGAATTTGTGGCAAAAGAGACTTCCTGAAACTGAGCTCTGCAGTGCCAYAGGGAGCGCACAGTTTGAGAGCACTCACACGACTGCGGCCGCTCACACTTGTCTTCACATGCATACTCTGCTCTTGCACGTGTCTCTCAGAGACACTACTGAGCATGGCAACAGACAATGGAAAGCACGAGGTCTGCATTTTCCTAAGGCTACAAAACTCAAGCAACAACACCGGGCATTTCTCCTTTCCAGTAACTTTTGAATGTACACCTCAACTTCAGTCAACCATAGCATGAGATCGGCAACCTGTTCCAGTGCTTTGTCACTGTGAGAGTGACAGAGCACTGRAACAGGTTGCCCAGAGAGGTCATGGAGTCCCCTTCTCTGGAGATCTTCAAGGCTCACCTGGATGCAACCTGTCTAACATGCTCTAAGCAGGGAGGTTGGACTAGATGATCTCCAGAGGTCCCTTCCAACCTTACCGATTCTATGATTCTATGAGAAAAGAGCTTCCAGTGCTGTTATGTTCTGACAAGGTTTGTAACAACAGAGGGCCAGACGGAAAAGACAAAAAGGCCTTTTTAAAGACCCTGATGATAGAAGGGCTGACAGGTATGTTAAATACTGTATTAGCCATCACAGAATCCATATCAGCTAGTGTCACTACGATGTTTCAACTGCAGGGAAGGGTTCAGTCAAAGTAAGAACTAATTCAGATACTGGAGAACCATCCACAAGATGCAGCTTCACATGGGTGTAGATGTACAGCCACTGGTTCCTCACCTTACAAAATTGCTTGCTTATTGCGTTTGCTCAAATTGTCAGGCTCATAAAAATATCCCTCATATTCCCATAGTCTTTCCTAGGTTTCCTGAGGACCACACTCCAACCCTGGGGCATCTTGTTGCCTCTTTGAGGACATGCGTGCAACTTCGGCCCTTCAAGCTACATGCAGTCACAGCAGAGCATCTGTAGTGGCAAAGGGAAGCTGGACATGCCCCAGCTCTTCCCTCCACCCCACACTGATCACCATCCCACTGCTCCTTCCCACTTTCCTTTGATGCTCTGCCCTGCTCTTCAGGGCTCTTGCTCTTCCCACAGTCCCATGCAGCATTTCAAACCTACTCATCTTGTGGATTTTGATGCCAAACTCTTTGGGGAAAAGACCATAGTTCAAAACAGTGTCTGTCCAACTCTGTGGGCTCAGCTTAGTTCCCTAGGCAAGACACAGCTAAAAGGAAGAGGGAAAGCTTGCCACGTGTCACCTGTCTCCAGGAAATAAATACTCCTCTCCTTGCCACAGCAGCTTCCTGTCAAGGACCAACCATTTGGTACTAATTAATTAAGCATCACAGACAATCCCACAGTGGGAGGGGAGTGCTGGCCAGGGGGCTAAGTTCTCCATCAGTGAAGTACAGCCAGTAGATTAATTACACAGGATGGAATCAGACCAAGACATGCGGCTAATATAACAGCTCCCACAAGAAAACGCCCTGGTTATTTGGTGGTCAGGACCAAACACCAAACAAYGGCCAGGACATGTCCCAGCACTAAAACTGACAGCAGCCCCTCCTAAGCAGAAGCTGGCTGAATCTTCCACATAGTTTCACACAGTAACTGCAGAGAGTAGAAAGGGAGGGACATCTGAACATCCCCCTTTCTGCTCTTTGGCAYTCCCGACTCTGCACATGACTGCTGACAATTTTTGTGCACTATGTTTGGTCCACGGRAGGCAGAGGCTGCACTGCCACCGTTTGCTCAACCTCTCCAGCCAAGGATGTGCAGAAGTCACAAAATAGGTGCCAACACAGAAGATAAGTGAACACAAGGTGCTGTTAGCTCTGCACAAGCCCACTGAGCCAGTCATGAAGGAAACCTGCAAGACACCTTCCCATTCATGGCTCTGAAATGCCCAGTGGGCACAGGCAGAGGGGAAGAATGGCACAGGGAAGGGACCACAAAGGAGAACAAGAAATGAAAAAAAGGCTGTTTTTTCAGTGCAGACCTGTTTATGAAGTGAGAAATGGTTTCAGGGCAGCTGCTGCAAATTCTTTCACTAGCTTATATTTCCATTTGCTTCCTTTTTAAAGAATTTGTTTTAYGAGTGCAGTGTTTGTCAGGTCATTAGCTTCTGAGGGCATCTGGTACCAATTGTAGCCCTCTCCCCTCCCCTCCCCCAGTTACCTCCTCCAGGCGGGTGCTTTGCTCCCTGCCTGTGCCCCCAGCACATGCATGCACGCACACACCCACTCTCATCTCTGACTCCACCTCCCAGTGATGTAACCACTGTCCTCAGCCTCCCTGTGTGCGTGTCTCTGGACACGCATGTGTGAGAGGGGCTGAACTGMTTTTCTTTTCGGGCTTGCTCTTACCTCCCATCCCCTCCCTCACTGGTCAGAAAATTAGACCATGTTTGGCAAAGCTTGCCTTTCTGCACACACAGTGTCCATGGGGATCTATGAACCGCTATTGTGTTGTGGGAACTGCAAGAAACCCCAGGCAAAGACCAGTATCCCGTTGCCTCCTACTCCAGGCTTGGTGATGCACTGGCACATCACAGTAAGAAAGTCCTTACCCCTAGATGCCTCCAAACACAGGGAGATTATCTAGCCWAGTCACAACCCACACGTCAAGAAGTTGGGCTGAAAGATGAGCAGTAAGTTAGCCAAAAGGCTGTAGGCTRTGTCAGAGTGCCGGGACAGCTGGGTTGCCACATCAGATTCTGCAGAGCCCCAGGACATGTAACTTCATCTGCTTATGAAGCTGTGATGAGTTATGGAGCGTGCACTCATCCAGTGCTAGATAAGGAGAGGGTAATGACACCCTCTGCTCATATCCAGTCAGACCAAATGCTTCATTAGCACAACCCTGCTGACGTTGATGGAGCGATGACAGACCACAGAGCCTACATCGTCTAGGAAGACAATGCTATTATTAAATAATAAATAACGAAGCATTGATCATTTGCATTACTACTGGGCATATTTTGGTTTTCCAGCAACTTGGAAACAACCAGCAATGCTGATATAAGAGAGATCAAGACATCAGCAAGTTTCTTATTCTATACACATATAACTATATACATCCATATAATAAGAGATTCATAATATGTAACATAACATGAGATAGAAATCTTTTTTTAATGTATTACATACATATAAGTATGTATATTCTGTATGTGTGTGGATGTATATATATTTTAGAAATAACTAGCTTTCTCCCACTTTGCCCCAAATGTTGGCTAACTTATCACCCTTTTTCTCTTTGCAACTAACAGCCTCCTTTCCCCCAAAACACCATCTACATTTTATTTTAGAGATGATCTGATACATATCTACTTAAGTTTTGAGAAATTGTTCTCAACCTGTACGTAGCTTTGAAGTCTGATACTTCTATTCCAGACCTCAGGAGAGGCTTGTATCACTGAAAGCTGCCTACTCTTCTCAAAAACATCAGTAAGTTTAATGAAAAATATCATCTCACCCTACAAACTTTGCCTTGATCATTTCTTTTATCATCATCACCACTATCATCGTAATATATGGGCAAGGATACCTTTGTGCCTGATGTTGTATGAATCCAGGACAAAGAAACTATGTGGCCTGGCACCATYATGATCCATATACCTTACCACAGTTTGGGTAATGTGATGGAATAAATCATTGCTCCCARCAGCTGGAACATCCTAATCATGGCTGGACGAGGAAATGGTGTAGTTAGCCCAGTTCTGATCTCAGCGTGAAGGAGTTCTTTCTCCTTTTGATGATAAATAAAATCCCTATATCACAGCTGCAAACTCCTGACATTCATCCATTTTTGATTCAGGCCATATATAATTCATGACAAGTCAATATATTTTTTTCCATATGAAACATCCAAAAAAATTCCATTTTTATCTCAGCATCTTTTGAAGCCCRAACTAATGATTTGTCAACAACATTTTTACAAAATACAGGTTTTTTTCTCCTAGCTTATTCCACATCAGCACCACCCTGCATTATTTTTCTGGCTCTCTAAGTTTCATAACTCATACATCAAACAAAATTTAAAATCTGGAAGTCTGTGAAATTCTCAGCAGTTTAGTGATGGCTCTAATTACTCTGGAATGATAAGAGCTTTGTTATGAAATGGGACCAATTCTACAAACTTACCCATTGGTATCCTTCATGTTTCTATAGTAAGAGCAGGAGGCCACTGCCAGCAATGAAACACCTTGAATCAATGATGACAACGCTGGTAAAAAGAGATCTTTTTGTTCTTCCAAAAAACAAATTCTGAAGAGTTGAAATTTTGCATTTTAGCACAATTATTTCATGGAACCCAGAAAATACTGATGGATTTACTCAACTTAAACTAAGCCAAGCTGAATACAATRCAGCTGCCTAAAGCACAATAAACCATCCATAAATTACTGTAGTATCTACCCAAGCTTTCAACCCAAAGACTGTTGTTCAAAGAACCCTTATCAGCAAGCTCTAACTTTAACATGGTTAAAGGGGAGAAGAAGAGGTGTTGATGGAAGTCAATGTATGCAGTCTGGTGGAGTCTGGATTCTATGACTGAACATCAGTGAGATAAAAGATATTCACCCCAAAGTAGTCTGGCAAAGGAGGAAAATTAGAAAATGAGAGAAGATACTTTGGAAATATTGGGAATTTCTTCTCCTTTCAGGTAAGCTTCTTTTGAAAGGGAAAGGTCTCACACTTATATAGTAAAGCTGATGGCATCCATCTGCGTGGTAGCAGGATGCATGTACAGACCCAATGGCAGTGATGCTTCTTGACTAAGATCTTCATTGAGGTTGCCATCTCAAGCACAGTGTGTTTGTTTTTGTACATGACTCTCAAAGGAACTGGCAGAATAACATTCCTGCAAGTCATCCATTGTCATGTACCTAACAGATAGAGAAAAGCGAGCATAAGGTGTCAAATGACCTGCTGGCCTCTTCATAGCCAGAGTGGCAAATGTGCAAGAAGGAGCAAGAAGAACTCAATYTCAATATATTTCTGAATGGTTTCTTTCCATCATTTTTGTTGCTTGCTGCAGCAAAATAGRTACACAAAAGCACACAAAGTGAGGCTGAATGGGATCTCAGGTTCACTTTAGCCTATTTCCAATCCGAGGAAGAATCAGCTGTAGCTTCATCATTCCTGACAGATGCCATCTTTCCTGAATGAAGACAGCCTATCTGTCAATCATGAGACAAGCACACAGGTATAACTTATCTGTTAAGCTGCATGCTTTCCTGTTACTGAAGACAAAACCCCYCATAAAGAAGTCTGTTAGAACAGGTCGACCATACTATTTTGATGCTGAAGTTCAGCACGGAGAACACAGGACAGCGCTGGCAGTGCAGAGGAAGTCCCTGGAATAACGAGAAAGGTTTTTTCAGCCGCTGGGCTGAAGAAGTACAGAGAAAGTCTGCCCTTTCCAGAGCAATCCAGGGCTTCACCGCATTCTTGGCTGGCCCAGATGGAAGCTATAGCAAAGACCCTTCATCTTCTACCTGCACTTAACCAGAAGCCCACGATCTTTCACATAGGGGTAGCAACTTCAGTATAGTTATTCAGGCCTTCGTCACACAAAGGGACAGCCATCATTTACGTCAGTCCATATCACACCATATAAATTCATCTGGGCATCCATCCATCACACATTTGTCCATTCATCCATGCACACGTGATGATATACATTCATCTGTCTACCAGTCAGTCTGCCTGACCAACACTAAGCACAACACCACACACATTTTCCTACCTGTAGGGTCAGCCAACAAGTATCTGTTCGGTTCCTCACTGATGCATACATAGTCAACTATGCCAAAGACCACTTTTATCTACATCCTATCAAAATGGCAACATGCTATACTTTATTTCTGCCACTTCCTAACTTTTCTAAGTGCAAAGAGGATTCACTTTTGATTTATATCCTTCTTTCCAGGTCCTCACTCACAAGATCTTGTCAGGTACCCATAGTTAGAACATATTCATTCAGACAGATTGCTCTGTAATGATGTACCATATAGCAGCCAGGAGCTGGACTCTATTGCCTGCCTCTCTAACTCTACCATGTCTTTGARAGTTGACTAACAAAACTAGCCTAACACTGCTAAACACCTTAGAAAAAGGGCTCTTGGAAGGGCCACTAGTGTCAGTTTGGGACAACAGGTAGATCCTGAGCTTCATGTGGCTCTCTGGCAGTGTTTGGTCCCCACGTGGTCCCCGTGTTGGGGCTGCATCATGTCACCAGCAGCAGGGCTATTCTGGGTAACCCAATGTACAGCTAGGGTAGAAACCCAATCAACAAGCCAGAACAACTAGCAATTGCACTAGTTTGTACTGAGAAACAGTAACACCTTAGTCCAGCTTTCTCTTACAGACATCTGAGACTCCTAATGAATTACTTGCTGCTTTCAGTAAAGCATTTCTAGAGTGATCTTGCCTTCAGCTTTGTCACAGTACCTKGGTTGTGCTTGGTGCCTCTGGGCTATGTGAACATGTTGGTGTGAAGCTTATAGGCTCAGAAAAATTCACTCTCACTATGATGTTTGTTCATAAAAGTCCCTTCCGCCTTTACAGTCTGGGAATCTAAAAACTGGTGTGAAAGGTTTGGAGGTGTTCATGTCACTGTATCTGCAGGGGAATCACTTCACTCTGAGAATGTCATGMTACATTGTGGGTCATAAGGATGAACAGAGGTAAAGAAAAACTTCTGATAAGCAATGATTGAACAGCTGGGAAAAAAGACGACTTAGAGGGATACAACAGTGGCCTATAAAATTCAGGATGGCTGGGAGTAAAGGARAAAGAAATAATTGTTTGTTGTGTCTTCCAATATGAGAAGTAGATRATCTCAAATGGAAACAGCAGGCGGTCAGTTCAGTGCATACAGAAGAGTACAGTTCTGCTTTCAATGAATGGTCAAAAAATGAAACTCCTTGCTGCAAGCTGTGTAGGTGCTAAAATTTTATGAAAGTTCAAGAAGGATCAGAAGAAAAGTTCCCTGAAGGCAATTAAACAAAGGCAGYGCCTCTGTCTCATGAAACTCCTGATCCACAAAACATGGCAGGAAAGAGCATTATCCAGAGAAAGTACTTCTACATGCTCACTATATACTTAGTCTTTCCTGGCCTCTGTTTAGCTGTTGCAAAGATGGTGGGGCCAGTAGCCAGAAGGATAATTTGGTTCTCGGAGATGAAAAAAAAAAAGAAAAAAAAAAAAAAAAGAAAGAAAAGAAAAGAAAAGAAAAAAAAGAACCAGAAGAAGGAAGGAAATGATCTTGCCTTTGTACGTAGCATTCATAATGGTACTAACAAAACCAAGAAGGAGTAGGAATACTGAGGGATATTAAAAGGCAGCTGCAARCAGGATTCACAGCTGGCATGCAAAACTGAGATTTAAAAAGCAGAAACTATACATCACAACAAAGAGGAGATGGTGAAAGGCTCCAATCACACTATACAAACATATGCACACAGAAATAAAATCTGTTGTCAGGGGCATTTGGACCTTTCTAAAAAGGATGGAACAAAAGCCAGTGACTGGAGTTGAAGATGGACAACTTTCATCTTGAAATCACAGGCAGGTTCCCAACAAAGAGGGTTAYTGGAGATAAGAATAGCTTAGTAGGAAAGAAGGTGGACTCATCACCTCCTAGACTCTGTAATATTAGATAAGAAAACCTTCTGAAGGGCGTGTTTAATCCAGTTTCTGGGAAAAATCCTATGGCCTGTATGTGACACTAGGGATAGCAGGGYAGAACAGGGGCAGGCTGGCTGGCAGTGGTACACCTAGATTCTCTGTAGGCAAACCTCAGAGCCTACAAACATTCATTCCCTTCTTCAMAGGATGTGGGGAGAATATCTTGTGTATCTGGAGTAAACTGTTGGACTGGGTAGCCCTTCCTCTGATGTGGCATCAACCACCCTGTTTCTCAGCTGCCTGGCTGATCCATTTAATGTTCAGGATCCATTTGGTGGGAAAACCTAGGGTTGGAAGATACTTTTTTCTAGGAAATTGGCTAGTCTCTGGGAAAGACAGAAGATGCCTTAATTGTTTTTTTAAAAGAKAAAAACATATAGAAAGCATTAAATTCAAGAAGCAGTCACATTACCATCCCCTTATTGGGCAGTGAAGCCCACCAGTTGACAGAAACAAGTCCTGTGGTAGAGCCTTGGCCACCAGTGTCTGTCAGCCAGTCAGTGACCTCATGAGAAGCACCACAGGTCAGACAGCTTTGCTGCAAGAGGAGAAGCACCTTGAGAGGTCTCAAGGGCAGAACCAAAGGCTGAGGTGGGCCAGTGGCCCAGGAAAGATGATGGTCAGCATACTGGCCTTGGTTCTTTAGAGGCTTTATCCTCCAGCTCAAGGGGACAGGATGCGCATGGTGCAGGWCACACATAACCTGTTCTAACAAGTTTCACACTGTATTGAGGCTGTGTTTGCCTAGGAAGAGGAAGGAACAGCTGTTCAGGCAATAYGTGATATCCTCCGGGCCAAACTATTCTCAATGCCTGCTGCATTGCAGCTACAAGATACATGTCCCAGCCTTGGGATCAAGGTAGAGATCCATCCTTTGCACCTGGGGGCTGCACCACTTTATCAGCTGTGATCTGAGGWCAAACTAGATTCCTGAGTCACCATTCCATGTCATTTGGCAGTACCACATGTCTAGGACAAATATTTTCAAAGCAAACCCTTTCTAGGTCATTTGTGTCTTCTGTTAATGACTGCCATGCTTTTCCTCTGCCTCTTGTTTGTCCTCCCGTTCTGGTCCAACCATGGGGGACCCTAAGCCAGGATAGGTGGTACAGCAAGTCATTCAGCGGGAAGGAAAGGAAGTGCCAGCATCTCTAGCCAGCGTCCCCACAAATTTTCATGCCAACACAGATATAATTCATGAACTGACTCTGAATTAAACTAGCACACTGGGGAAAGAAAATAAATCAAACAAAAACTGCTTTTGAAATGATACTTCTCTCTTAGCTGAATAAAAACAAAGATTAGCAATTGACAATATGTTAAAAAATAAAGAAAAAAGAGAGACTTCATCTGAGTCTTCTTCCTCCCTGACACTCATTTGCCACATAAAAGAAATCCAAATCAGACTCTCTTTTAATACATTAAGCCTGCTTTCAGGCCAGCTGAGGAGGGCAAYCATATAGGAAATAGAAACACAATGCGGATTTCATTTTGCAGCACCTTTCCTGCTAATGTGCCAAGGCATTTCCCAGCACACGCTAACATAAAATAAAACACAYTAAAAATAAAACCAAGCTAAAAATAAAAGTAACAGAGGAAATGAACAATGTTCCCCTGGTTTGATATGCTGCCTGTACCAAGGAAAACAGAAGTGACTATGGCTCAGTTTTAAAATCCAAAGGAAAAGAGCAAGCACRAAAGTTAGAGTTTAAGCCTGGCAGGATGGCAGTCCTGATGAGGCAGCACTCCCAGTCCCAGCTACAGCGAGAGCTTGGTCTTTATCACCACTGAAAGGGGACAGACCCAAGGGACGGTGCTGCTAACACAACAGCGCCCTTGGTGAGGCTTCCTTTCAGGCACATCCGCGTCTGCTGCTGTGAATTTTCAGGAAACTCATTAACGCTTTGATTTCTGCTTGACCTCCTGAGTCTGTGAATCATCTGAGAAAGCAAAGGGAAGCCCCGGGCTGCTGGCAGGGCCAGTAGAGAGGGAATCCCGCAGCCCTGTGCTGCCAGAGCAGCATTAGGGAGGGCTGTTTCTGCCTGCGGTGCTCTTCCGGCCTCCAGCCCCATGAGATGGTCTGAAAGGAGAAGACTACTTTCTTCAAAACAAGGCTATGCTTTGGCTAGTGTCAAATACCTGCTGCATCCTGACCCAGAGATGGCTGCATTTCATTTGCAAAGAACAAAATGTCTTTATTTTCCTGAGCCTGCAAAGCACTTAGATCCTTCGAGATGAAAGATGCTACAGAAATACCAGGCTGTTACATTTATTATTTTGGCAACGAGCATTTCTAGACTGAATTCATGAAACCTCTTTTYGCTGTTGCTTTTGTTAATTTGCCTTTTTGGGGCTATTTTTAGGAAATCGTTTACAAGCACATGCTGTGTATGTGAGGCTGGGTGCGTGTAAATGGTCAATTCAGTTCTTTACTGGAATAACAGAGGCTTGATTTTTTACAAACGTATTTAAACTTCTTAAGATTTTATATTCCTCGATTTTAACAGGAGATTTCCAACCCCAGACTCCACCTGCCTTTATGCCAAACCAATTATTAGTCCTTAAAAATAAAAACACTGCTGTACATTTGTTTTGGAGTTGAAATAGATTTTTAACATAAAATAAGGGGGAAAAATACTTGGGCACTTCCTGACTTAACAAAGGCAGATCCTTATTGTTAGCAAGACTCCTGGAGATTATAAATCAAAGCCTAACACTCTCCAAGTATTCAAGTCTGTTGTCCAGAAAAGAGAAACCATAAATAGCATCTCCTACTCTTAAAACTCTGGGGATCCCGATTTACTCAGAGTGTTTGCTAAGGACACTTGTGTAACGTGTAATTTAACATACTACCACTTTGCAGCTGATCAGGGTAATTTATTGCTTGGAGGCCAGTAGCCTGCTTTTGAGGTGCTTCAAGTTACCTTCACGACTGAGGAGGGTTAAGACTAATCACATGGTCATTGCAGCAGCCTGGCTGATGAGTAGAAACATTTTACACCACCGTAACTTGAATGTTTTCAACCCTATGCCTATCCTCTGTGAACAGCTGGCACCTCATGACACCTCCAGCCAGTGGAAAATGTTCTTATGCCAGATTTATAGGTGGAGATAAGAAAATGCAGGCCTCCATTTAGGATGGATACACAGTGCATCACTAGGTTTTCTGGCCCTGGACAGACTGTGAAGGGTTTGGCCCTCCCAGTGGAGGTCACACTTGCCAAAGAGCTCAAAACTCCTATAAAACTCTGAAATAAGGGTGTAATTTTCTGAAGTGCCTCCAGGTGAGGAGATCTAGAATGGGGAGGCTCATCTTCTCCAAAAAGCAGCCGCTTGCTTGACTTGTCTCAGTGCCAGAAAAGGGGAAGGCAGCCAAGACCCACATACCCAAACTCAATGCTACACTGCCAACCTCAGCACTGCAGGTGTGAGAAGGCAGAGGGAGCGGCCGAGAGATGTGGGGAAGAGAAGAGCCGTGGAGACTTTGCCAGCCCTGGCCTACTGCAGCCAAGCCAAGGCCAAGGGGGAGCCCACAGGACAAGAGCAAGACAGGGAAGAGAAGACTTAAGGATCTCATCAGGTCTTTTTGTGCCCATCTGTGAAAGGATGGCAGACAGTCCAGCATACATTGGAGATACGGAAACAAGCTTCATATGAAGCTGTGTTTCATGGCTGATGGGCTCCAGTGTCTGAAAATGTTAAGCAAGGCGCCTTTCCTGTGACTGGGATGTTTGTAAGATCCCTCCCCTATGTGGAGTCACTAGTGTCTGGCAGAGGTTGATCTGACAGGGTTTCCTCTCACTCTTTCTCCCCTCTCGCCAGCTATACATTTTTATGAAACACAACGGACATTCAAGATTGTTGCTCCACTATCAGATTTGATGAAAACTGACTCCTGACTTCAATGTTACTGGACTAGGGTCAGGGGAGTGAGGCACACGCACAACGCGTGATGCAGCAAACGCTAAGTATTGCATCTCCAGCAGAGAGGGGCACTTTATGCAAGCTGAGAGCAGGCACATGAATGGTTCCCCCTGCCCAGCTGCTGGCTGGTAACTTGTAAGTACTGGCCACTTGGTTGCAGGTCTCCAACCAAAATCTACTTTTACAAAYGCCTTCCCTGAAATCCTTAAACAGAGACTAGAAAAGAAAAATATCATTTACTTTTCTGTGCATTTCTCCCTGTATGTGCTTTTCTCTTTATGCAGATGATACTCACCTTCGCCTGGTCATTTTTTTTCCTCCTTGCAGTCATTTCCCAACTTATGAGGGGGAGGGGGAGGTTCTCAAGCAATGAGAGAGCAAAATTATTTTAAAAGATGAGAAAATGTAATTGAAAAACCACATCAGTTGGCCAGGGTCTTGGAAGTATGTGTGTACATAGCTGTAATGGCTACCAGGAGGAAACTGATTGCATTTCAGGTGGACACTGATCCTTTAATGTAGGACTGAGAATAATATTTATATGCTGACTCACTAAGATTTATGTTTCAGTATAAATCACACATGCACTTAAAAAAAAGAAGAAAAAAGGCAAAACGTAYGTAACATAAATCAATTGTACTATGATCCCACACACTTTTAGACAAACACACACACATTCACTCATTATCAGGTATGTTTGTCCATGCAGGGCCATCAGCAGAAGAAAAATACTGATAGTAATAGTGATTCAATGACCCCATGCAAAGCCCTTAACACTTAACACCCTCACAGCTTCAGGAAAGCTTAGACGCAAACTTAGCATTCCCAGTCGCATAATTTGAGTAATTGGCTGGACCAGAGCCCTGGATCTGGATACTCGTAACTTCAGGGAATCTGGGATCTAAATGCAAAGCCAGACTTTGCAGGTCTGGCTGTCATCAGCCCCACTGTTCCTCCAGGACAAAGCTGAGCACCTTCCTTTAATTCCTTCTTGGGTCTGCATCTCTGCTCAGCACGTTCTTTCTGCCTTGTTTATTTAGTCTATCTTGGATGACAGTTTTTCCCCTTGTCCCTTTGCCAGCACAATTTACTTGGAACACAGTGCCCCGTTCTGCAAATACTGCTTCTCATTTACTGCTTTATGAAGACATACAGACGCCTGCGAGCACTGGATGTCAATAAATTAAAGTGCTGTTACTACTACTATTGTTATCGCTGTATTATAGCGGGGGCAGCGTGAGACTTGGTGCAGGGCCTGGGATGGATGGGAAGCCAGAGAGAGGAGGAGGAGGAGATGCATACGGAGATATTTGAGGAATCTTCCGTGGCACCCAAGTCTGAACCGGGCAAGAGAGGCTCCCGCTTCCCTCCTTTGGGAAATGGGCCTGGGACACGTGGTGGTGGTGTGGAAGGAACCAAAACCCAGACAGAAAGGCAGGCATCTGCAAGGCTCTCACCAGCAGGCTGTTTTACAGAGAGTCACCCTTGCGGTGTTTTTCCTCCACTTTAACAAGAGCAGTGAGTGTGCCAAACACGACCTGGGAAGCTTCAGCTTCGTCTCCCAAGGACCTCAGCTAACCCATGTGGTGTGGCTGGGAAGGATGGAGACGAATCTGACTAGCCCACTCTGAGGAGGAATGCAAACACAGCCCGGACTATAAACCACTGGGTATTTTAGTTGATGAAATTTTGTGTTATTAACAGAGATGCTCATGTGCTTAGAGTTTAGCACATTCTTGGGTGCCATGTCAGAAGGAGGTACAAACAGGGCTCTCTAATCCTGCAGAATAAAACTGTGTACCTTCAYCAAATTAAAGAGTATTGTAAAGCACACTCAAAAGAAACCTAAATTTTAGTTTCAATGGTGGCCCTTAATGAAATTCTGTATCAGAGAGAGCTTGATTTTCCTATCTGAAAAGGTCCTTTAATATAGTTTTAGGCAGATGCACAGACCACAAACAAAGTCTATCTTCCTATGTTCCCCCCACAGAGAGATAAGGAAATTGAGTCTTATTACACTAGATTTTTCAATTGCCTTTCAAAAGTCACCTCCGAATAGTCAAGAAACAACTCAGCAAGTAGATAAAAACCGTTTGTATACGAGCGAGTAGAGCTGAAAATGTCAGAAATCAAGCACAAAGCCCTGCAAGACAGATGGGCTACACATGCCCATCAGAAGGGGCCACAAGGAGGCAATCAATACCTGTAGGTCTGGTGGCTGTGTTCTTCCTCATGTTCCAAGAGGCAGGTGGTTGGGTTGGAAGAACTGGAGTGAGCAGATGTCCGCAAGGCCACAGCTGCGATGCCCACAAATGGGGAGGAGAAATTGAGCAGCACTGAAGCGATCTGGTGGGAAAGGTACTCCTGGCTATGGGTCACGTTGACGATGAGCGGATTCTGCTGACACGATAGCTCATGTGTCCCTAGGGGAAGGGGGACCAAAAGAAAGAAGCCACTAGCTCAGCTCTGGTGATATTTACTTTGCTTCTGATTTTTCCCATTGCTAAGATCCTCCCCTCCTGCTTTCCAATGCCTCCAGACGCAAGCTTGGAACTCAGTGAGAAGTTTGGGAAGCAAAAGAAGCCAGGAGCATGGATGGGAACACCAGCACCTAACCCAGTGGAAGCCGCTGGAGGCTCCTGGTGTCTCTGTCACAAGAGCAACAGCTCTTGTCATCTTTGACAGCAAGCCAATAAGTGTAACTCTGTTCACACCCACTGCATTTGCAGGCTTCCAAATCCAGCCCTGGAAGGAAGGGGGGTGGGCAGAATTCAGTGGCCAGAGAGAGAAGGTGAAAGGGGACACAGGGCTAGTGCTGCAGCCCATAGGACACTCACCCAAAGAGCGGTTCAGCCCATTTGTGCCACTCAGTTGGACAGTGACAGTTGGCTTGCGCTGGTCACTTGGGATGGTGCCATCAGAAGCCAGGAAAATCAAGACAGAGGTAGGCACTCCTGGCCTGTGGAAGCACACCTACGTGAGAAGGGAAGGAAGACGCTGAGAGCGAGTGGGCAGCAGAAACACTTCCCYGCAATGAACTGCAGAGGCAAATTTTCTGGTCCAATACAAATGAGGGGGAGAGAGAAAACGAAGGCAGAGAGAGTGGCAGTGGGTCCAAGGGACCAGTAGATTGCAGGTGGATGGAGCAATGAATAGGTGGAAAGAGCAGGAAAGGAATGGGGGTGAACAGAATGTGAAAACAAGCAGAAGCAGTGGGGATGCAGAGAAAGAAAAATCAGGAACACAGTCCTTTCGCACCTAATCTTCCTCCTCCCTGTTACCAATTTTCCCCATATGTATCAGTCCTTGCAATAAATTTGTGACATCTTCCCAGATCCACAATGCTTGTTACTCTTAACCTTGAGCAACACCTGACCCAGGGCCAGATAGGCTCCGACTTCCACACCACACGGCGTGGACCGGGCATGTGAGGCACCCAGAGAGCAGAACCACCAGCTGTGCCACTGAAATATTTCCATTAAAAACAAAAAAAAAGGCCCCAGTACCCAGAGCGACTGCACACCGTCTGTCAGCCAACAAGTGGAAAGATTTGTGGCAGGAAGTCCTGCCTATTAGAAAAGCTTACAGTTCCCCGCTTGTCTAGGAGCCCTGGCTATACGAGACAGCCGGGAAATTCGTGGCATCAATCACTGCAGAGCAGACATTCTTTGGAAGTAAGAGGGTAGAAATGTTTTTCTCCCCCACTCCGGTACCCCCCACCCAGTGCTGCGATGTGTTTTGATCCAGATCCACCCTATAGAGTGTTTTTGTGGAATCTAGGCTTAAAAAGAACTTGGAAATTCAAGACAAACTATATTTCAGAGGMAGGCAAGTCCCAGCTGGCTAGGCACGGACAGGGAAGCAGGTTTCCCACCTTGCAGGTGGGCGCACGCTGCAGCAACCACCCCTTGGGCAAGCCCTGAGAAGGGCCGCCCCTCCTCTGCCTTTGCTCTCCCTCTGCCACCGCCTGTCTCACCTGGGGGTTTGCCCCACTGGGAGGAGCAGCCCCGGGGAACGGCCCTTGCAGCTTGGCGCATCCCCCGGGGGCTGAAACCATCTGTACCTGTCAGGTATCCACCTCCAGCCTGAGTGCAGAAACCAAAGGCAAGGGGGAGAGAAAGGGGAAGGGAAGAGAGGGTACAAAAAGCAAAGCCACCAACCAAAACACAAACAAAAGGATGAGAGGGCAAAAAAAGAAGAAAATCTAGCAGTGCTCAAAGCCTATACGGAGCAGGAAACCTGTTCTGAGGGGTCTCTCAAGCCGGAAAGCTGCAGCTTGGCAGGAGCTGGCCAGTTTTAGCCATGCTACCTGCTGCCCRTTCCTCCAAATGCAGCTCACAGTTCCTCAAAGGGGGGGAAAGATGTTTTGAGGAGTGAAGTGAGGCTTTCCATGGACTACACAACTTGAGGTGGAAGGTTTCACTTCTCCCTTCCTACTGTGTATTTGTTCAGAGATAAAGGGAATYGTGGTCCTGAGTTAGAGCCGCAGCAGCTGACTTATCTAACTAATATCCCATTTGGTTTTCCTTTTCTTATATTATGCACTTGGTCACACTGGGCTATATTCTTAATCTTTTTTCTCCCTTCCATTCCTTCCCTTTTCATTTAATTTTCTGTTTGTTACACATCCTGATTTGCTTCCAAGTGATTTTGATTCCTCCCTTCATTGGATGTGTTGGAATCCCAGAACAAAGCACAGCCACAGATCTGCAAATTGTAACGATTTCCACCTGCAGACAGACCCAAGGTGCACGGTGGAAGGTTCGCTMGGTGGCACAGACATTTCCATGTCCTGCTCTGGCTCTAGTTTGCTCACAGCTGAGTGTCTACAAGCAAGACCCAACGTTTCCCCTGCTCGATGGTGCCACCTTTTGAAAAATGCTGTTGAAATCAATTCTTACTCTGTGATGAGACTTGTGGTGCCATTTTAATGCAGGTGACACAGGTGCAGCTTTAAAATGGCCATGGGAGTGAACAGGCACAAAACAGTGTGCACGTGGACGTACAGGTGTGCATGAACAGCACGATCCCTGTCTGCGCAGGCGGGCGYGCTGGGCAAACTGTGAACAAGAATCTGTCTTTCCCAACCCAATATGTTACCAATCAGGCAAAATCTATTAAAAAGAAAAAGAAAGAAAGAAAGAAAGAAAAACAGGGAGAGAAAGAGAGCGCGAGCGAGAAAGAGAGCGAGAGAAATAAAAAGGGCATATTTATTACTAGCCCATAAATAATTTTATGGGCAGAAAATAATAGCACTCCCAAAGAGAGCATAGAGAACCAGTAATGAAAGTCTTTAATATAAACATCCATAGAGGAAGAGAACTGACCACAAGCTCCAATAAAACTGGAGCACGCTTTAACTCCTGGTGAGAAATGGAAAGCAAGCTTTCATCTAGGTAGGACAGAGAGAGAGATTTCTGCTTTCTTGCTAGCAAAGGAAGAAAGGAGGTACATATGTCATGGCCTATGCCTGAGAAGGAAGCCAGAAAGTAGGTTTTAAGTATACAGGCAGGGAAGAAAAAAAAATCCATTTAAAGAAAGTTTTTTGGAGAGGCAGAAAAAAGTTGGAGAAGCAGAAGACTGAGAGGTAATAGCAACGTTTATTGACTAAGGTTTGATGATTCACTGAGTTTTCAGAGTGTCTCATCAAAAGTTCCTCTCTAGACAACCTCGAGCAAAGCAGGGCAAGGTGCCCCTCATAAACTGCAGAGGAAGAAGTAAGCCAGATCACAGCTTTCCAGTAACACAAGGCAACAGCCACAAAACCTCTAAGCTGGGGCTGAGGTCAGAAAATCAACGCTGTAAAAATCGCTTTGGCCCAATCCTCTCTCGGCCTCCTCCGTCCTTCTTCTCTGCCTGCCATGACAGAGAGGTTTGACCCTGCCTCCGAACACGGGGAGTCACGGGCTGGCAACTGGTCCGTGCTCCCCTTGGCCACCCCCACCACGCTGGGCACTCTCCCAAAGGCAGCCCACTGCTGCGGAGCAGGCCTGGAGCCCACCATCAGGCTGCAGGACCCGGCAGCTTGGAAATATAGAAATGCTTCCTTTAGTCTGGAGGCACTGGGAGGGCAGAAGGACCTGCCTGCCAGGGCTGATCCACTCCGGGATCAGGGTGCTCAGCACCAACCTGACATGCTCAGGACCTTTCAGGATGACAGCACATATCCCAATGAAGTCAGTTTTCYGTCTTTAAGTAAGCATTTTATTAAGTTGAAGAGAAAACGTTCTGATCGTTATCCTGGCACGTACGGAAAGCAGTCTCTCTCGGAAGCTCAGACAACAGGTCACTCCATCCCTCTTTAGAAGGCTGCTCTTCCTGTAACACTTGTGACTTCTGAGCTACCCTCTGCTGCTATTCATAACAGGAGGAGTGAGGGCAATCTGGCCTTTAAACACAGCTAAATGGGCTTGTGTCCACCCTGTGCTGGTGTCATGGCACAGCCTGGCTACAGAGAATTGTCAGAAGCTAATTTTTGTTTCCCARCTTCAAAACATTCCTGCAGACTTCTGTTTTCACATACAATCCTCCTCCCAGCAACCTGTACTCAGGATGGGTTTGCTGTAACAGGTCCAGATCACAGTGTTAGTGGGGCAACCTACCTCAGGCACAGRCATTTGGATTTTGTGAAGAGTCAGTAGGATATTAAGTCCTATCTGAATAGTTTTTAAGGCTGACATAGCTCCTGCTGAAGGACAACCCAAGGCAGAAAGGACTGGCCTCTGTCACTAAAATGCTGGAGCAAAGACAATCAAATCCTCCTGTGCCTGAACACACATYCTTACTTACCTTGAGCCAAACTCTCTCATTATCCAAGGGCATCCTTTCCCCATCTGAATCCTGAGCATTGCCTTGGCTGGAAGTACAAGGGAACCAAGCAGCAAGGGGAAGGTCCTTTGGTACATCATGAAGGTGGGATTTACATATCTGGAAAGGCAAGGCTTTTTTTAATCCAGAAGGAAGCAAGGGAAATAAGAGAAGGACAGAATTAAACAGCACCTACAAAGCCTCATGAAAGAGTCAACACAAAGTGAAAGAGAGAGAAAAGCCCTGAGTCAGTTCCTAGAACGAAGATAATTGGAATGTGGATTCCAGAAGCAGGAGTGGCACCTCATCACTTACACATACGCACAGGAAGCTTTTGCCCTTTTGGTGTGTTGTGAACATGCTATGTTGAAGTACCTTGTGGTTTCTAYGGGGCTGAGCAAGAAAGAATGAGCTAGCTGTACGACAGGAGGAAAGGCCACAGCCTCCAGATTTTGACTGGGCTAACAGGATCTGAAGATGTGATATATTTGCTCAAACACCAGCCGTCAGTGCCCTTGATGTACTGAGGCATCTGTGACATCTACCTAGCACTGACCCTGAAACCTAGGAGACACTTGTGCCCTTCTAGAGGGGCAGATGCCAGAGCCCAGGGTTTCTTACTAGACACATATCTGGGCAATTCAGCCATGTTCTGGGTCTCAGGAGGATGGTTCCTTGCATCAAGTTAATAGAAACACATAAGCACAAAGAGCTATATGTATGCCTTCTCTACAGGCTAGTTTTTCCTCCTTCTTCAGCTCCTCAGGAAGAAATATACACAATATATTAACATTTATCAGGCAAAGTTCTATCCTAGATCTCCAGGCTCTGCTCCAAAGATAGATATGAAAGATGGAAATTTTTCCATTGATTTTTCATTGGCTTCAGATCAGACATTTTGAGAACAGCATAGATGCTGATATATGAGTGATTTTATGCTTTCAGGTTCTGACCTTATAAGCTATTAGACTTACAGTTTTTTTAAACAGACACAATGGGACTACTCACATTCTCAAAGCTATGCATTTACACATTTAATGCGATCTTATTTCTGCCTCAGTAAACTCCTGCGGCAGTGAGTTCCTCGCCTTAACTACGTGGGAATTGCTAGAACAGTCTTTTCTTTTGTCATGCCTTCTCTCACCTTCACAACAGGCTCCCCTGTCACCAAGGAAACAGGACATGACRTCTTATCGTGATGGGAGGCATAGGCTTTCGCTGCCCACTGGTCAATGTAGCCTTCAGGTGTATAGAGACCACAGTCCAGAATGCTGCTTGCTTTCTCAAAAGGCTCACACACTCCATCCCCATCATGCACATAGCATAGGCTTGGCTCCCCTGCAAAGAGACCACAGATGCCCTGTTTATAAACCGAGTCCAAGGCACACATGTCCTCCTCCTTTCCTGGGCTCTGCAGTACTTYGACCAGGACCATCTTGAAAAGCAGTCTTATGAGAGGGATCTGGACACACACAYTACCCAGAGAGAGCCCCAGAGAGTAGAAAGGTGCATATTGAGATTAGCTCCCAACGAGGCCATGGCTGGCAGGAGCTGTGCTAGCTATCTGGCACAGAAATTTTCCATTACAAGGGATGGACAAGCTCCATGGATCATTCTGGCTGAAGATCCATGTTGTCTTGCAGGGAGGTAAGTTACCACATGCTCTGAGAAGTGTTTTCAGAGAGGTGTGAGTAGTGCCATTTTGATTCCTGTCTGGAAAGGAGCAGTCAATCCATTTGGACTCACCAACACAGTTGAAGCCTTTTTCCTTTTTACACATCCTGGAACAGCCATCTCCATCCAGCAAATCCCCATCATCACATTCCTCCTCCAAGTTCCTAAGAGAACAAAACCAAATGAGTTAACACTGCCCCCGACTCAACATTTCCTGGGTGCTTCAGCCCCATGAGGAGTGAGGACTCAGCTTCCTGAGTCCATTTCCACAGGACAAGGGAGAAGAGGAACAATCCCAAGTAATAAAAGAAAAGATCATATCTTCCTAGGGGACAAAACTGGGTGGAAAGTACAGAACATGGGAGAAGGCAAGTCTATACCATGTCTAAAGCSTGAGGCAAGAATCATGGCAGAAAATGAAGCTATATACAACACAGAAAAGTGCGCAAAAATGGAGCAGCAGGAACTGCAGAAAGCTAGTGCTGGAGACAACAGGAGGTTCTCCAAGATGGGGCTGGTACTTCAGTGGGAGCTGAAGAAGGAGAGGTAGGGGAAGAGAAAAGGAGAAAGTTAGCCAAAGAAGGGACAAAAATCAACCCCGAGGTGACAGGCGTGGCATCTCAGAAGAAAACAAAACAAAACACACACACGGTTTCCATGAGAAGGTTCAGTCCCTCTACYGAAAAAAGTAGATCTGATGTGATAAGCTGAAAGAAATGCCTTGATTCCTACACATTCATACAAGCACAACTACACAGAGTTATGCACCCTAAAACTCAAGGAGAAAAAGCTTCACATACATACATTTTATGGTGCTCACCTATCTCCATCYGTATCTAACATGAAAAATCAAGTGCTCCGTTTTCCTATCTTTGGCTATTCCACTCAACTGTGGAAAAGGAAAAATTCAATAGACAAGGCTTACTACAAGGTCTTCCCTTCAACAGTTCAGGAACAGGAACGTCTGTCATATCTCAGCGGGTTTCTGTCCATTTCTGCTGCTGCTTCTAGTTTTCTACTGAAGCTGACAATGTGGTCATTTGCTCTCTCTGAACCAAGTCTTCAACTGGTATAAATTCACACCAAAACTGTATCAGATTACATTAATTTAAGATCTAGCCCCACTGTAAGTCTTTTTCCCTTGGTGGGTCTTATATGGTACCATAATCCCTCCTGCACTAGCTTTAGCAAAGCAAAAGCAGGCAATTAAGACAGCTGTTTGCAAAGGAAAATGATGCCGAGTAACACAGAAGTTTGAAGTTTGAAAAAGCTAAAATACGGAAATTTGGCACAATCATCCCAGATAGGGAAGTTTAACCACTGGAGTTGCTCACTGTGGGGTGTAGTGCATTTCTTACCACTCGGAGTTTTAAGTAGAGAGTGGACAGCTCTTTAAACGCACCGAGGCATATAGAGCTGTGTTGCTGCAGAATCCACCCACGCAGGGCTACCGTGTGCCCTRTGCAAAAGGTTACACTGGATGATCCCAAAGATGGATCCCACTGGATTCGGACTCTGTGACTATTCTCAGAGAAGAATCCAAGCACTGCAGCCACCACACATCGATGGGGAGAAAGTTCAAGTTAGACCCTTCATCCAGACCCCGCTCCTCACAAAGACCATCTCCATCTTCTACTAGCRTGGCATTTTATAAAACATAAGCTTTTAGTCCAATCTGTTGCAAGTATTCAGTGCAGCTTTCTTCAGCCAAGCGTTTCTGAGTGGAGGATCAACCCAGCACTTCTCTTTAGGGCAGAATTACCCGATAGCCTAAAGAAACTGTCTTGAGAGCATAGAGGTCTTGACTTACGTGGTCACCTTCCCATCCCCACAGTAGGGAGCTCCATGGACATGGATTAGCGGTGGGGAGGCTTCTCCTAAGGTTGTCCCAGAGATTGCCTGCACTTGGTAGCGATACACCTGCCCAGGCGTGACCTCCCTGCAGAAACATAGAGGACTCAAACAAAAGCAGGAGAGAACAAGCAATACATCTGCAGTAAATTTGTTCATAAGAGTTATAGCAATCACATGTTTGTASCCGGGCAGCATCATAGTTTGACACACATCTTCACATTCTAAATTGCCAGAGGCAGAGACTGYGGGAAGAGGGTTTCTGCCAGATCATGCAGAGGAGCCTGCCATTTATTTCCCTAGGGCTTAATCTGGAGAGAAGTTGCATTAACTTGAACAGTCATTTTACTGGTCTTATTTATGGAGAAACGTTTCTAGATTTAATGAGTTCCTTCTAGTTATATTCAGCTCCTTGGCAAGGGTTGTGCTAGTATGATGGGCCTACAACAAGCTTACTGAGGCCTTCTCTTGATGCTGAATGTGGAATCTGTTCACAAGATTGAACATTGTAATACCTGTGAAAATCATTCATGGGTCTAAATGCAGAACCTGAAGAGATCATCAAAATTAATGCAACCACCCACTTGGCCTCTGATGAAGCAATCTTTTCACTCACGTGTCAGTGAACTTGCGGTGTGCTTGTGCCATTGTGGCAGGGGAGCCATTAGCAAATGGAGGATCACGGAGGACTCGGTATTGTATCGGTTTGCAGGTGGAGCAGAGAGAGCTATGAGGCATGGAGGTCAACAGGGCTGTATCTATCTCCATCCTCTCATCAAACGTATAGATTTTGACTCCAGACACCTTCTTATGGATGTTGAGCTTCACAGTCAAAGGGACATCACAGAAAGTGTCTAAGGGGCCCAAATGGATGGATTCTCCATGCTCTGTTAGGATTTCAATGTCAGACAGTGCCTTAGGAGAGTCCGTGGAGAGATAAGTTGTCCAGAGGGTGAGAGAATCTGGATACACAGGGTGCAGGAAGCGCAACTCCAGGATGCAGCCATCAGGCTGGGGACAAGGCACGGTCATGTTCATGTGGTACAGGTGGAGCTCTGGACTCCAGGCCTGCAAGCTGGGCTCACAGGGCTGATCCACATCTGGGGGCCCTAGATAGAGGGACAAGGAAGAGACTGATGAGAGTTAGGGCACAGCCGATTTCACAGGAGACCCAGAGTAGCAATCTGCCCTACAGGTACGTCATAGGCATAGGATCTTATGCATCTCTATGCGATAGCTGCAGGTTCCTTTGCTACACAACAGCCACACTGTCGTGTACCCACTACAGGCATGTTTCAAAGCTGGTAGTATCTGTCCTCAAATCCCAGGAAGCAATAAACAGGAACAGTTTTCCAGCTACTGGAAACAGACACGAACACTGGCTCTGCCAAGCCTGGTTTGTCACAGTCCTCTAACAAACTGGAAGATATGGACAATGGTACCCACACTACAGCTGGTCTCAGTACCACCAGCAGCTCCAGCGATAGTCTGGACACAGCTGGGGAGCACATGAAACTTGCTCTGTAGTCTCATGGGAGCAGATGATCTGCMAAGAGGGCATCTGATGCCAATGCCATAGGACTTTTGAGTCCTTGAAGCAGAATGGGTTGGATAGAGTACAGAGACACAAAGCAGAACAAAAACAGACTGAAGTTATCCTGCAGCTGTAGCTGAAGAATCTTGTTTCTTCTGAGAGAGTGTTACAGGTACATGCTGGAATAGGATGTGGGCAGGAAGGGGCCAGGTCCAAAGCAAGCCTGGGAACCAGGCTCTGGAAGSCTGTTTCTCAGTTGGGACTTCTAGGATGATGCCCAGGCTGACCTCAAATCTCCAGCCTGCCTCCCTTGGTGAGTGAACTGGCACTCAGAAAAAGAAACGAACAGTGTTGGGCTTTAAGTTTCAAGAAGTATCACCTGATTTCATCATCCTGTAGTAGAAATACCCTTGCCTTCATCAAGCACTGCAAGCATTTCTTAAAGCTCAGCATCAGTTCAAACCTGCATCCATTTAATACTGTTCTTCTAAAAATTATAAAACCTGTTTATTTTCTCACCAGAGCAATCATGCACTTGTAATAATTGCAGGCTCATGCAAAGGAGATAATAACATCCAATACTTCCAGAAGCAAGACTAATTTGCCAGAGAACYAGACACACAGGGGAAGCGGGAACCACTAACAATAAATAAGCTAAGCTTTGATTTGTTTGGTTTCAGTTACTAARCACTAACTTGATTTTTTGTTTTTTGAGCAACTTGGGATCCTAGTAAGAGAGCTACTCCCACAATCTATCAAATCTAGAGGTGAGTTTATAGGTACTGAATCTCAGCTGCATCCTGATACTCCTGTTCTCAAAGCATGGGCTTCATCTCAAAGGGGCAAAACAAACCACATTGTACTTTCTCAGCAATCACTCTGGCACATTTTCAGTCAACATCAGCAGCTCAGAAACACATGTGAAAGCACAGAATTAACAGATCCTCTGGCTCCAAGTGGTTCAACTGCAAATGCACCACAGGCAGCCCACTGGGATTATTTCACCTGGTCTCCTGTCTCATCTGCCGTGACCTCAGAGGAGACGATATAGCAGAAAAAACTCCCCAAACCCTTATTGCAACTGCTTGCCCCTGCAAGCTACCATGCCCAGGTAGCCGGTGAGGTCTCCAGATCCCTAGTGGTGGGTCTCCATACTAGCATCTGGCTCAGCATAAGAAAAGTTGAGCCAATCTGATCTTCACCTTGTCATTGAAGAATTGTGTCCAACCCAGATTGCTCAGGACTTGGTACGGACTTTTTGTGATTAAACAAGGGGATCATCCCTGCTACCTTTGGACAAGGCTATCTCAAAGCCTGTGAATGCCCCTGTTGTTTTGGATGAGGCCCTGAGATCTATATAATGTTAGGATTTTTTTTTCAATGAAGTGTGTCCCCCTCTGCTTAGTGTCTCTTCCTTACACCCTTCTGGGAARTGGCAGGAGTTACTCTCATGGTGCCAGGGTTTGTTTGCCAAAAAACAGCTGGCAGGGTGCCTCCTGGGCACCTGGAAGTCCTTCCTGAACTAATGAGCTGCAATAAAAGCAGTTTCTTTTTCTTTTTCCAGCAACATCTCATCTGTCTGGAGGATTCACAGCCAGGAAAAGAGAAAAGGACTTTACCTTCTGCCTCTTCTGGGGTCCAGTAGCCAGAGGAATCACAGACCCGAGGGGAAGAAGCCTCGTGGACATACTGATGGAAAGTGCCATCTTCAGCACAGTCTTCACAAAGTGTGTCAGGCTCCCTACAGACCAGAGGGGAGGAGGGAGGGAGGGATGGAGAGAGAGAGAGAGACAAAAACACCTGCATGTATAATCATGACTGACTCATTTTCCATCCAGTTTGTCCAGGCAAGATCAGATGGGAAGCTGGAAGACCAAAGAAATTAAATTCTTTGGAAGCTTCTTGGCGTGTCCTTTTGCTCTGACAAAAAATAGGAAAATACGAGTGACCTTACATAAGCTAGGTCTAATCCCTTCTCTTCTACAGGCTAAGTATTCTTAGATGAGCCATTAAGTTGTCTGTTCCCTACCCATGAAGTGGAGCTAGTAGACTCCATGCTTCTTAGGGCAATCACCTCTGTAGTAGGGTGGGTGCATGTAGGCCTGTCCTACCTAAGTCCCAAACTCTTTTTTTTTTTTTTTTTTTTTGCTTTCAGGACTACTGGGATGCCACAGAAATGTCAATTAAAGAGAGTTCCACTGTGCTAATCAAGAAAAGGGGACTTTTCCTCAATAATTGCCTGCTTCAGTCATTCTCCCTGGTTAGTTTGTCAGCAGGGAAAGCAGAAACTGCCTTCACGGGCCAGCTCGTGAGCTGTTTGTGAAAAGGATCACACAACGGGTAAGCAGCAGGGGCTGGATCTGATGATTCAGTGTCTGCCTTCTAGGCCCATTTTTTCCTGTTCCTGAACTGCCCCACTCCCCACCAAAGCTGTTTGTCTAAATGATTTGAGTCCACCCAGCCATCAGAGCTTCTCTGTGCCCGCTCTCATTTCCTCTGGGAGGAAAAGTCCATCATGGAGAACATCATTTCTTTGAAATGGCTAGTGAACACAGATTCAGCAGTTGTTCTCAAACACTGGTTTTCTTTGAATTGGAAGGATAGCTTTGTGAAGGAGCTTTAAAATATGTCTAAAAAGCTGTTTATCTTTAATCTATGCTTCAGGTCCAATAATAAAAGCATAGATCTACACACTAGTAAAAGCTGAAACACTTTAGTAAAGGGAGTTGTTGAATAGAGGCATTAGCTGGTGTCATATTCAGGTCTTGGCGACTATTTTCCAGGCCAAGAATAATCAGGACAGTATAACAGGCCTTCATCAAAGCCAGAGGATTTTTCATTGCCATCGCAGGGCTCTAGACTTTTGCAAACTGATTTAAAAAAAAATGGCCAGTACCCACTTTCAAGATGAAAACCTCAAGAACCAACTGTCTCTAGATCTCCAAGCACCAACCCTCCCAAGTCACGCTAAGGGGATTACAGATGTGTAGTCACATCACCAGAGGTTGGCATACCCACACGTTAGAGGGATAAGGAAGCGTAGCAGCCCTGGACTTCAGTACTGCACGTGGCTTGCCTGCCAAACGATTCAGGTTCCTCAGCACAGTTTCTCCAACTTGGAAAGTTTACTGACCTACCCCCAGTTACACAGCAAGTCCGTGACAGTGCTGGGAATGAAACCCTGCTCTTGTGGTTCAAGCTCCCTGCCTTAACCACAAGGCTGCATTTCCTCCTGGTAAATGGCTAGTTTATACAATAAGTGCTAAATGAAGCTCATTTTTTATTCTGTGATTGTGCTCTTGGGTTTAAAAATTGGCATCAGCTCCTGATGCTCTTTGGCTTYCTCTCCCGGCACCCTAACAGCAGAAGGCTTGTGGGAGAGCCCTTGTACAAACACAGCCATCAGAGCAGTACAGCTCTCACGTTGGTGGGCTCTGCTGGAGTTGGCAAGGCAGGAAAAGGGGCTGAGGGGGAGGCTGGGCCTCATTTCCCCCCATCACCAGGGCAGCTGCAGAAATAGCTACTCAGTCCCCACCGCAGCCAGCACAAAAGGCAAGACTTGCCAGTTGGCAAGGTGTGCAAAGGATATGCCAACCCACTCTCATTGCCTTCACTGACTCCTGAAAAGTYGTCCCTCTACTGCCTGCCTGCCCCCAGCTCTGTGCCAAGCAACTTCTGTGGTGAATCCCTGTTCAAATAAACAGTGCTAGGCAAAACAACCAGCACACAGCTTGGGAGGTGGAGCTCATGAGCTCCAGTTTTAGTGGGGGATCAGACACAGCACCACAAACGGAGCCCGCATCTCATGGAGCCTTGCAAAGATTTCTTGGTCTTTCCAGCAGGCAGAGGGCTCCTGTGCAAGCCTGAGACCATTACGATAGTGGATCTCTCCCCTTTTCTCTTACCTCTCATGTATGACACCACTAATGGGAGGCAGCCAATAGATGCTGAGGGAGTCCTGTGTCTGCCCTGTGACCATGGGGGGAATGGGGATGGGTGCAGGCTTCTTGCTCTGGCCCCAGCGCTGGTACACCAAGTCCAGGTAGCAATGCATYCGGGCCACTTGGTTGGGAGTGAAGGTGTTGGTGCAGTCATCATCTGGGGGAAGAGAGGGCAGGTTGATGGTGACAGGAATCAGCTGGCAGATCACGGTGGTACATGCACTTTCAGATCACTAACCCCTGTTTGTGGGAAGTCTGTGGAGACCTGAGGGACACCAGGTGTGTGGTGGCCAGCCTGCCAGCACTCTTTCCTGTTATGTGTTCCCAATGCCACAAGATGGCACTGCCTCAGCAGCTCGACAACCCTGCGCTTGCCATGGCTGCACTGGAACATCAGGACTCTCCGTACCGCTGTGGCCTCAGCAGTGTCCTCAGTGCTCATCTGACTCATGTAAGTTTTTACACCTTGGCAGTGCTACAATCTCAAGGGAGTTGCTCTCAGGAGTTGCTCTCAAAGGGCAAAAGAATTGCTCTCCAGGGCTCAGTCCTCCTGGCTTGCCAGAAGAAACACCAGCCCTTCCCAGCATCCCTTTGGAAATCAAGCCAAAGGGGCTTAACCTGAAAGTCCAAAATTTATATTAGGATTCTAATAAGATGTTGCTTCAGGAGCTTAAAGTGGAGAACGAATGCATGCCACCAGAGAGGCAAGAGTGGACTCAGTACATTTCCAATGATCCACAGAAAGGCAGGGAGAGGCAGACGGAAACAGATCTCTGTGAAAAAGGGGCCAAGTTGTTTCTGCAAACATGGACTGTAACTTTCCCTATCCYTGACCATCAGGAGCAACTGAAGATCACACTGAGTAGGGCATGAGGGAAGCAATTATCCATAAAGGTGGAAGGAGCAAAACTCAACTTTATAGTGAAGATTACCCACTACAAATTGTTGTGAAAATTACTCATTACCTGTGTAACTCATATAGTTGTTGAAGGGTGTTCCAGTGAAGTGTGTCTGGCCACAGGTATCATTTGTAGGGTCTGGATCCCGACAGAGTTTACTCTTTGGGGTTGGAGCAGTGTCAGCACAGAGGTCTCCAGTCTCCATAGAAGGAGTTGTCTCCCTGCAGGGATCGTCACAAGATTCCCGCTCACTCACTCCCTTAAAGACATGGTACAGCCCCAGGACATGTCCCACTTCATGGATCATGGTGTTTGTGTGGCCATGCATACCGTAATAAGMCGGATTGAGGACAACTCCACCTAGAATTATAAGCACACAGAATATCATCAAGACAAAGAGACACTGGGCAGTTGCTGTTACTCACCTTTGCTAGCAACAGTTCTTCCGCTGCGCTTTCTGGTCTTATGGAAACCTGAAGATGGATGTATTCCACATCTTGTGGGACTGGAAGAGAGCTCCTCTGCTTTAGAAMAGGGTGGGTGGGTGGGTTTATTTTTGCTTTTTGACATCCCCCCTCCCCAGTCTATATTCATTTTAGTTACTGTTTCCCTCTGTATCATTTCCTGTGTCTGTGATTTCAGTGCCTGCTCTGGATCACACTAACACACAACTCCAAATGGAGGTCTAAATGGGGGCACCAGAGACAAGCTGTGGTTTTATGGGGAGTAATCTTTTGAACTAGAGGACAAAAGACCTTCCTAAGCCTAGAGATCTTACCTACAGGCCCAGGTGGCTAAAGTATGTATGTTCCTGTAGCTATAAATAAAACAAATGAGGTGCCTAACAATGTACTGACACAGTTATCTCTGTCAGCTAGAAGCAGCCTTCAGCATGAGTCCATTTAAAAACCCAAATGCATTGCTTCTGGTMCCTACTGAGACAGCATCAATGGTCTGTTGCTTCACACTCTGAGCCAAAGGGTTAAATTTAAAGTCATATGAGGTGCCATCTCAATCCACTAATCTCCTAGCACAAACCTGACCCTGAATTCACTGTGTACTGTGGAGTGAGATTTTCTAAAACAGAGTTTCCCCTCCTTTCTTTCAGAAGGATCTGCATGTGGGYGAGGAGCACTATAGGGACCATGCCAGAACTTCCCATTCATTGCAGCTGCAGTGCAAACAGCCTTGCTCTTCAACCAAGGTGTCCCGGCCGTTTGACTCAAGAGGGCACAACAGGGTAATTAATCTCCAAGCCCACTTGATGCAGGTTCATGTTCCAAAGACGCTAGAACATAGGCATGGATTAAACCCCAGCAAAGACTGCTCAGAGCTGCCACCTAATAGTGATAGCAACAGCACAGAGCTGGACAGGTCCTGCACTTGTCCTCACCTAGGCTGCCCCTTCGGCTGCAGGACTGGGTGTTTTCCTCTCCTGACCAACTGCCTGCAAGTGGAAGGACAGGAAGAGCAAGGAGCAGTCACACTGAGGAAAGCTAAGGGGAGCAAAGCGCTCTCTTTGCACACTACCTGGTATCTGACTCCTGCCCCAGGATGCACACGTTGTTCTTGCAACTCTGTATTACATCTCCTAGGAAATTTTCCATTCGGGCTACTTGTGAATGAAACATCTCTCTTTTCCCCTCTCTTGCTCTGTTCTTATTTATTTACTTTTTTAGCCTAAATGAAAACCTCTTTGGAAACTCTGCTTCTCTTCTCCCTATTTTGAAGCTTTTCAATGGCAATTTCCTACCCCTTCAACTTTTCTTCCTTGCCCTTCTCTCCACCTTTTCCATTTTGCCATAGAGTGGAGGAGGGAGGGTTGGGGGGAAGATTAGAGAAATGGAAGGGAAAAGTGGATCCCAGCATGTGTTTAGGTTAACTCCAGTAAGTCAGGCAACATCTTTGTGGCATGGCAGGCTGTTTTTACCCAACTACTTTTAACCTAGACAGCTTGGATGGCAGTACAGCAAATAGTTGGCTCCACCACAGCTTGCTCCCTCCTTTGCAGGGCCCTGGAGGATTTATTGTGCCAGCTACCTCACAGCAAAGCCTCTGCTACTGCATCTTTGCTGCTGATTGCTGCCCGTCTGTGAAGTTATAATTGGCAGAGGGCCACTGTGCAATCCTGACTCCAGCCACAGCGTAGACAGCTTGAAATTTGCTCCTGGATCAGCTCCGTACACTACTGGACTACCTCACGTCTTCAAGTACAGGGCATTCCTTCCAAGAGAGGGCTTCCTTCAGATCAGAGTGTCCTTGGCAGGACACCAGTAGGACTAAGACTCCTTCAGTGGAGCCATGCTGGATGAACACTGGGTTGGGATTGGAAAGGGGGCCTTCAGGGATGCTCTGAGCAAGTCTCTTGAGCTCAACAGGATTGCAAGAGGGTGAAGCAATAAGGGCAGCATCTTCTATAGTACATCCTATTTGCATGACACGTGGAGGGGCTCAGAGATGACATTAACCCATGAAGTGGCACCACACTCTATTTAAATATTCATGTTGCTTATTCTTCCTCTTGTTTCCTTCCCACAGAGTGAATTTAACACCCACAGCAGCTTTTTAGCCTGAGACAAAATAGTCGTGCAGTAGCTGTATGTCCTTTCACTCCAGCTGTAAAGTCCCAAAGCAGAGGAGTCCTCCTTGCATTTCCCCTCAGTCAGCTCTTGGTCCTATAGCGCTCTGATTAGAGAYATACCACAAGGAAATAAAGAGAATGACAAGATCTGTGGGGCTTTCGTGTCTGGTTGTATCCCTGCTGTCCACTAAGTTTGTGTATACCACTCCCTCTCCCAATTCCACTCAAGCAGATTGGTAAAGACTATAGATTGCAGAGAGCACCCCATTGATGGAGAGCCCCCAAAATGTTGCTTGTCATTTTTAATACAGAGAGCATGAAATAAGGGTGAGAGAAGAGAAAGAAAAGGCATYTCTGCAACCAAACCCAAGTCTGAAAAAGACAGGGGGCTGCCTGCCCAAAGGGCTGAAAGGGGAAATGTTCAAGCAGAAAGAAAAAAGTGCTCATAAATAAATGAGATGTGAAAGCCCCACACTCATTCTGCAGCACTGACCACAAGGAACATGTCTGAGAACTTGAGGCCCTGAGGGCCCTGCGATCTAACAGTCCTCTTTCCAACAGAAATGCAAAGCTCTTCCCATGTGGGGGAAATAAATGGGACTCCAGTAAGGGGAGGGAGAAAACTGTTGCAGAGGCAGGATGCCAAGACTCCAGAGCCAGTCACTCCCTCCTCTCTGCCAGCTCCCCCTATCCCACTCCTCCCTCACACTCCACAAGGAGAGTCATATTCTTAGTACTTTTTATAGTTAATTAGATGGAGGAATTAGAAACAACATGAGAACTGTCTTCTTTCTCTATCCCTCTGTTCTCTGTCCCCACAGCTCCTTGGTGAGCAAAGGACTCTGGGAAGCTCCCAGTTTTGGAACAGGAAATTGTATTTTCTCTCTGTAGGTCCTCTCCRTGAGGGCAAGATGTGCAATTATTACTAACATCCATTTGCAAAAACAAAACCCAAACAAACAACCCCCCCCAAAAAAAAACAGCCTCCACTTTCCCTTCTCTGCAGATCAAGCTGTTCCCCTCTCTTTTCCCTCCTCTCTGTCTCCTTCTGATCTGGCAGAAGAGCTGCATTGGGCTTTAAATGAATTCTACCTCTCATGCCTGACAGCCAACCTAAAGAGGCTCCCCAAGGTCAGCATTTACACAGCTAAACTAAAAAATTCAGTATATGGTCCCCGTGACATCTAGGGAGTCCAGCTCTCCAGAGCAGGTGAACCAGAGACTTCCTTGGACTTGCCCACCAAATTCAGGCCAAGTAGCTGGAAAGCTGACCTTGCCCTGTCCCTTCAGACAAGGCCTACCAGTTACAGGTGCAGAGTTGGTAACATCCCAAAGATCAAGCCCCAGCTCCACTCACACAGCAAGAGATGCCCAGCYCATAACTGCAGTGAATGATTTGCACTGCATGGACCCCACTTCACCCTCAAGCACACTTCCCTCAGAAGCCCCCCAGTCCCAGGACCATGCCCTAGTTCTGACAATGATTAGTAACAAATGTTGAAGGGCTTTGATTCAAAACAGCCTCAAAAAAAAAAAAAAAAAAAAAAAAAAAAAAAAAAAAAAAGAAGAAGAAGAAGAAGAAGAAAGAAAGAAAGAAAAGAAAAATCATCAAGCTAGGATCTTTCCTACTTCACCACTCTAAGGATAGCAAGAACTGCAGAGCTTGAAGGAACAAATGATAAGTAAGAGGCACAAAGATGATGTCTTCATGGTAAATAAATGAAGATGGGTAGTATGAACCTAAAAATTTTTTCTTTTTTTTTCCCTGCCAAAGTGGGCTGGGAAGGAGCTGTTCTCTGATCTACCAACATAAAAGAGTTGGACAGGTGCAATGGATCTCCAGTAATCTAGTGCCAGGTTCCTGGTTCAGGGATGTTGTGGAGAACTGATGCTCAAGACAACATGAGATCTTTCAACAGCTGTGAATGCAAACAAACCACAAACCTAAATTTGTATCACAGGCCCAGTCTTCCCAAACACTGAGTCACAGCAATTAATGGAACAAACCCATGAAAGTTAGTCAGACAGGAAGATGGCCATTGCATAAGGTACCTCTGATGGAACAACTGGCCGTCCTTCAGAATCCACTGACCTCAGTCAGATATGTGAGCTGACCTCAGCTTATATAACTACAGTAAATAGTTAAAACATTAAGCATTCATGATTCTGTTGTCTTTCAACCATGTTTATGTAAAATTTACATGCAGCTACCTATAATGTTTAAAGTGTCTGCATTATTATATTGCTAGGGTTTTTTGAGACACAACAAATACCACTATGGAAAGCTTTTTTTTTTTTTTTTTTTTTTTTTTTTTTTAATAGCACAGGAATTCTTTAACTCCACATTTTTGTAGTTAGAAGATTTGTACATTTTCAGAAAATTAAATCCAGAGTCCAATCTGAAACATTACAAATTTGAGAAGAACTCACTGTGATTATGGTGGAAAGAATGAGAAAGAAAGTATGGTTAGATGGAGGAAACACACCTGAGATTTTCTACCTTTACTGCCAGTTTGTCTGTAAGCTGCCTCGGCCTACAGGCTCCACTGCAGTTGAAATACTGCTACAGAAATTTGATAGAGTAGTTCACCTTCCTTCAGCCAATCATTACCCCTTACACCTCTATGACTGTTGTTGCTGTTCATTGATACTGCTACTAGGCTAAGATCAGGACTGAGTGCTACAGGAACATAGACAACGAAGACATCCTGGAATCACAGTGTGTGTGGCTCCAGGAAAATGCAAGAGTCAAATCCCAGTAGACTTGGCACATACAGAAATAGGAGACTGCACTCATAAGCAAGACAGGCTGTACTTCTGAGCACAACACCAAAACCATTTATCATGTTTTGGATAGGTAGAAATGCAAAGGAGAGACCTGACGAAGGCACCCTTGGGATTGCCAAGGCCAAGGCAAGACACAGGAGAAAGCACTGAAAGAAGGGAGCACTGACTTACAGAGATAGGCTATGAAATGCTTTGAAAGAGAAATGGGTAGCTTTAATTAGATAGAACTAGCTAAACTCCTGCCTCAAGAGTTGGACCAATGCTCCTAACACTGCATGTTGAGTGGAGGTCAACAAAGCAAGCATCTGTTTTTCAAGAGGATGCAATGCTGCAGTTACAGTGAGAGAGATGTTAAGAGATAGGACAAGAATTGTGATAGATGGGAATGAGCATACTGGTCTAAGAAGAGATGGGGGGAAGATTTGGTTTTTCAAAGCTGAGTCTTGGGAGATGATAAACCATCCCAAAACCTTCAGATAGAAATGGGAAATTCAAATTTAGTGAGGAAAATAGTCTGAAGGAGAGCAGTAAATCCAAGTCATCAGCATAGAAATGGTGTCCAAAATTCTGGTAGCCCAAAAAGTACAGGTGAAGAGAAGTGAATGAAAAGGAAAGTTTACTGAAAACTTTCAGAAAGTGAGGATGATAATAGGAAGGTGAGGAAGACTCTCTTGAAGATCACACTCAAAGCTCAGAGAAGGGTTTCCATGGAGGTCAAAGGGCAGACTGAAAAACATCTATAAGGGAACTGATGGAAAGCAATTTGGAATCAGCACATTTAGTGAGCTTTGGGGTGAGACGAGGACTTCAAACAGAGGAACAAAAGGGAGTTGAAGAGAAGTCACATGATACTCCTCTTGAAAACATGCAAGAAAAGTCTAGTTCAGAGAGACAAATGGAGGTAAATGGAGAGCAAAGTTTGACACAGTTGCTGGAGCCAAAAGGCAGGTTAGCTTCTTGAAGTTGAGTCAAACTCAAAGAATCAGTTTGATTCAGTAGGAAAACTGAAGCACAAGAGAACAGTCGGGGGCAGGGGAGGTTGGAGAGCAGTGTGGCATTTCTGCTCTACAGGAGCAGACAGTGGTAGAGTCAGTAGACTAGCAGGGATGACCTTGAAATATCAGCATCAGGAGAGGCAGGACAGTGGCAAGAATCAATGCAAAGAGGGAAGGAGTGTATGTTCTTTGAGACCGACTCCTCTCCTGTATAAAAATCTGTCTCCTCTCCAGTCACTATCATGTTCTTATACAACACTTGGGAAAGTTTCTCCTATTACTTTCACTCCTCCCAAGGCTTTCCTTGCTCTTTTCTCAAATTCTCCAATGGCCTGATGAGAGGCTTTGTGAAAAGCCTTAAATCAGTGACTTGCTCAGCCCTATATTTTGTCTGCGCTGACAATAATAGATGTCTTGCGTGGTACGAAACACTTGATGAAGTGGTGGAGTCTACTGTTTACAGAGAACAGAATTCATCACCCTCCCTCCCAAGCTCATTAAATCTTAAATCAAGGACAGTCTTCAACCAAAGCCTTCAGTCTGTGCCAGAGTCTCAAAGTTGTGCAGATCCAGCTTCATACTTCACAGCGCTGGCACTGGAGCCAAGACAACACCCCTTTTCCCCTGAACTTCAGTGGTAAAACCCTGATCCAACATTTCCAGATGGTGCCACCTCTGCTTAAGGGCTTTGGTTGGACACGAACTCTGGGACCAGAATTAAATGCAAGCTTTTGATCAAATCAGTTACCCTGATTACCCTCCTGTACATCTCCTTGTGTGCCATTGGGAGGGGTCTGAAGAGAACATGTGTGGCTGAAGCACTTACTGTAGTAAGATGATTGTCAAACTGAGCCTTGGAAGTGATTTCTGGAAGCTGAAGGAATAAATTTCATGGAGATTTGCTTTCCTCAACAAGCAATTGTAGCAATATGCTATTGAAAAACCAGTCCTGAAACTCATTGAGGGAGGGAAACTGGCACAAAAGAACTTTAAAACAGGTCTTTAATGGCAACATAAAACTTTAAGGGTTGAACATCACGCACTTGTAAAATCAGAAGGTCTAGGTCTGCTGTGCAGGTGTCAGGAGTAATTATTTCCAGTTACTTATTGAGAAACACTTTAAGTGTTTTGACTGCAAAGTGTAAAGGCCTTTGCCAGAAAACTCTGACATTGAAGTGGTGGAGGGAGAGGCAGGAGAAAAAAAAAGAAAGGAAAAAGAAAAAAGAGAGAGAGAGAGAGCATACAAGTGCGTGTGCAGAAACAGAAGAAAATACACAGTGCATATACATTTTAGTGAAGTAATTGCCATTTGACTATTTGTAGTCTGCCAGGACTGGTGACCTTAAAGATCTGGCTCTAATTCACTGAAGCCAAAGAGAATTAAGCCTTCAGCTTCAGTAGGTAATAAGCCAAATTATAAAAATATGATTTTAGTTGATAGTCATCCTCACATTTGCAGTTGGATTTGAAAGTGGCAGGTGCTCTCTGCCTGTTCAGCTCTGGAGTTACTCAAATCTGGAGTCTCAGCTCTGAAATTACTGGAATTCTTAGTTCATTTGTTTGTTGTTAAGTTCCCCAAATTGAAGCTCACCATTTCCAGAATCATGGAGGACAGATCTGGAAGGTCTAAGAGAAGCCACTTTACCCTGTTGCAGGACCAGCCTTACCTAAACCATCCATGACAAATGTTAGTCTAATCCTTTCTGCAGAGTCCGCACTGATGGTGAACCTGTTACTCTCTCCAGGCTCTCTGTCCTCGTGCTTCAACACCCGTACCATTTGAAGAGTTTCTTACATCAACCTGAATGTGTCTTGCCAAAATGCAACATCATAACCTTATCCACCATGGACGTGCGRAACAGGGACTCTTTTCCTAATAGCAGCAGCTGTTGGCACATCCGAAGTCAGTTACCATGATCTTCTGTTCATTAAATATCCTCAACACTTTCCTTGGAGGTCATATTTTCTACACCTATAATCATATATGCCCTAGTTGTGGCAGCCTGACTAAGCACTAACTGGAAAGCACAAAATTCTCTGAATTTTTCTGTGGGCTTTGTTTGGCTTCAGGGACCATCAGTGTAACACTTCCATTCCTACTCATCAGTTCCCCAAGCCTAGTGCTTACACTCCTGTGTGATGGCTATAATAGTGATTTTTCCCTAGATCCAACCCCCTAGTTAAAACATCAGTGCTAGTCTTCAGAGGAAATTTGTGCTCAGCTTCATGACTGACCCCTTCCCAAAAGGCTGAGTGTGTCAGGCACAAATGTCCTTTTCTCCCTGAACACATGCTTGCTTATCACCAAAACACCAAGTTCTACCAAAGAAGGATTAAGGTAGAGGGGCAGGTACAAAGTTTCCTGAAGTGACTTGTATTTTAAGCCAAAATACTCTGTCTCTCAAGCCACAAGCTTTCTTCACTCCCTCATCACTCATCTCTGAACAGTGTTTACTGCCCATTCTCTCCAGGTCAACCAAGAAAGGTAAAAACAACCACAGACCCTAACAAGTTGCATTGGGTTACTCACCCAGGTGACTAAGGGCCTCTTTATCCCATGGCCAAGTGGCAGCACCTGCCAACTCTTCCCTCACTGAGCTGGCAAAGTAAACATTGAGGAAGTGGGTGCTGTTCAGCTGTAGTGCCTCCTTCAGCTCCTTCACGCTCATGTACGCCCTGCAAGGACAAGAGATGGGAGACAGTCAGCAAAAATATTAATGGAGCAAAGAGGAGATGCAAAAAACACCCCAAAAGATCTTCCAAGAAAGGGTGCAACAGACTCCATCCTCAGCCTTCTGAGGCCAGGAGCATCTGGGAAAGYGCGATAGAATTTGGCTGGTTTCAACAGGTGTCCCATAAGACTACTGATTCTGCCCTGTGAGGGGTGTGGACAGGATGCAGTTAGGCAAATCTGAAGAACTTCTACCAGTAACAGTAGCTTTGTTGTTATGGTTGAGTTTTACTTTTAAAGGCGGCTTTGGAACAATGAGGTCAAAAAAAGACCCTAGAGAATGGAATAAAAGGAGAATAAATGGGAGGAGAAACAAAGGGAGAAGAAAGAGAATTACAGAACAGTTGGGGCTAGAAGGGACTTTCAGAGATCATCCAGTCCAACACCCCTGCTCAAGCAGGGTCAGCTAGAGCAGGTTGCCCAGAACCACACCCAGTCAGGTTTTGAATATTTCCAAGGATATAGACTCCATAAACTCTCTTAGCAACCTGTTCCAATGTTCAGCCACCCTCACAGTAAAGAAGTGCTTTCTTGTGTTCAACTGGGATTTTCTGCATTTCAGTTTGCTCGCTGCCTCTCGTCCTATTGCTGTGCACCACTGCGAAGAGCATGGCCCCATCCTCTTTACACCCTCCCATCGCATATTTATACACGTTGATAAGATTCACCACTACCACCAGTCCTCCCACCTCTAGCCTTCTCCTATCTAGACTAAGTAGTTCCAGGTCTTTCAGCCTCTCCTCATACTCCAAGGTACTCCAAGCCCTTTATCATCTTCATGACCCTCACTGAAGATGTCTCCTTTAAACCTGTGCCTTTCTTGTGCTGGGGAGCTCAGCACTGGACACAGCATTCTAGATGTGGCCTCACCAGGGCTGAGTAGAGGGGAGGGTTCACCTTCCTCAACCTGCTGGCAACACTCTGCCTAATGCAGCCCAGGATATCACCAGTCTTCTTTGCCACGAGGGCGCAAGACTGGCTCATTGTCAACCTGTTGCCCACCAAGACTCCCAGCTCCTTCTCTGCAAAGCTGCTCGCCAGCTGGTCAACCTCCAGCCTGTACTGATGTAAGGGGGTATTCTTTATCAGGTGCAGGACTCTACACTTCCTGTTGTTGAACTTCATGAGTTTCCTCTCTGCCCATCTCTCCAGTCTGTTGAGGTTGCTCTGAATGGCAGCACAACCATTGAACCAGGTGAATCAGCCTCTACTCCCAGTTTTGTATTGTCTGCAGATTTGCTGAGGGTCCAGTCAGTCCCATCATCCAGGTCATTAATGAAGACACTAAATGGTATTGGTCCCTGTATCAACCCCTGGGGGATATCACTAGTGATTGGTCTTAAGCTGGACTTTGTGCCATTAGTCACAACCCTCTGAACCCAGAAGTTCAGCCAGTTTTCAGTCCACCTCTGCCTTCTGCATAGGTCAAAGGTCTGCATCTTTGTTCATCAATACACTAACAATCCTAGTGTTAGTCTTTGTGGAGTTTACATTCCGAAATAAGAGGATCAGGAGCTAACTTAATAATAATAATGCCAACAGTAAGTTGGATTTTAGGGCCTTGGGCTGTGCTACAAATACCAATTATTCATTTTAATCAAGTACTACCATTCCTACCATCAGTGCCATTAACCTCACGGACTAAAACAGTGTTGGGAAAGGTAGCTCCATTTTTTAATGAGTCTTCAAAATTTGGGGAGCCTGACCCACAGTTTGTGAAGCTATAGGGAAGAATTCATTAACTAAAGAGATTATGAGGTGGGGGGAAAGGTATGGAAAGGCTTCAAATATATCACCACAGAAGGGTGATGGAAATGCACCGTTGTGGAAATATGTCATAAGAATGACTAAATCTGCAGCAGAAGGCCAACAGCAACATTAAGGTGGTGGAAAGCATTTCACTTATTCCCATGCTTCCAGAAGCAATTGGCATCTTCAAGCTGTGCGGTCAGATTATAAAGGGAACGCAATCATTTCTTTATACTGGACTAGCCGTGAAGACACATCAGCTATATTTCAACTAGCAGCTTCCGTAAAAGTGACATCCCTTAGTGGACTCCTTGCCACACTGAATTATGTAAGAAAGCACAAAAAACCCACATGTTCTCATTTGAGTTCTGAAATGAGAAAGAAAACCAATGAGAGTGAGAGATATGCAAATATACAACTTGAAATCGCAGGATCCCTAATGAAGGGTTATTAGAACAACAGAGATGTTTAGAAAGAGAGAGGTTGTTAGAGCAAATGGAGGAGGAGAAGGAGGAAAAAGTGACTGAAAAAAAGAATAAAATAAGGGAAGAAGATTCCAGGAGTAATTTAGAGCAGGATGGCATGTTGAAAGCAGGGCTTTAAACACAGAGGTGGCCACTTCTCTGGATCTGAAATTGCAAAGATTTTTCAAAAGTCATTACTGACTTGGGAAGTATCTGAGGGTCAGCACCTACTGAGTACCTCTCCTCTATCAATCAGCCCTGATAAGCTACTGTGGGCTGCACATCTCAACCACCTTCCCGGCAAAAAAAGTAGCTCCAAAACTTAAGTCACTTGAGAAAAACCTTGGCTGGACTGTATGGCAGAACTTAACGGTGGGATGAAATGACCAACTTGTCTTCATCAGGCCTCAAGATCTCCCACCACAAAGCAGCATTCTCAGAACACTTTCCCCAGACACATCAGTTTGCGGAGAGAAAACTATCCTACCGGAAACAGCAAATTAGGATAACATGATCCCTTTTCTGTGATGTCTCGCCTGAGCATCTCAGACGCGCGCCACACTGACGCCATCTCTTCAACCCAACTAAGATGGGAGTAGGGCTAGAGGAATAGATAGGGAGAAGAATAAATAAACCTGAAGGACATATTTGTGGCATGACTCGGAAGGAAAGGAAACAAAAATTTTATAGAAATAGAGTGTAGAGGAGGGGAAAGGGGGAGAGAAAATCTTCCTCATGCACCAGAGCTGCTCAGAGGACATGGACTTGAAAATAACACTGATTCCTGACCTATGATATCTTGGAAAAATAGCCGAAACCCTTCCAGGCTGTCCAAGTTCTGAGAGCTGACGTCAGCCCTATTCAGAGGGATATTCCCGCTGCCTCTCTTCTGGAGACATGATGTTTTTCTGGCTGTCGCCTGCTGTTCCCTTGACATTAGCAACATTTTTCGTCTACCCTTAATTATAAATAACTAATTTCCTCCATTGAGAGATTTGGATAGTTTAGCGTGGCGTCAGGGATAGGAGAAGCAATTCCAAAAGAGAGATGCTCAAATAGGATGGATGGAGAGGGAGAAGACAGGACCCCRATTTCATCCACTACAGCACAAAAAGAACAAATACCATCCTGGYGGCATCCCTAAAGATGCGAGAAAGACCAAAAACAAATCTAGAATGATTCCTCTCAATCCACATTTCCCACTGGCATCCTTAGCYTAGACATGTAACTGGCGCCTTCACCAGTCATTTACTGACAATGTTATGCTCCCTCACTTCTTCAGCACTTCTATGATTTTCCCTGGAGGGAATGCAGAACAGCCTTTGGTCTCCACAAATAGGGTAAATGACAATCCTCTCCTCTGCTCCCCAGAGAGCTTCCCAACTCCTCCAAGGCTGGAGGATTACGAACTAGATGATATTTATGGCAGGGTGGGTGCTGCAGGCTGACACACAAACACATAGAGGGCAAGAACTTGTGAAGGCATAGCTTTCAGCCAAGCAGCAAAAATAAAGAATAGAGCAGAAGTCAAAACTGAGGCAGAGAAGGGTCGTTGGGTTTGCCACATCCAAAGCAAATATTTTTCCAGGAATGTACAAAACTTTGGTGAGCAGCTACATTTGTCCTTCAATTATCTTGGAACACCACCTTGACCTGCTACAACACAGAGGAGCTTTTACCCTGAGAGAGCACAGCTTGTCAAAAGAGTATATGCAGCAGTAGTCAGCAATTATGGAAGGAAGGCCCACAGGCTGCCATTACTAGAAATGATTGTGGGCATGAACACCATCYGAAATAACAGTGTTTAAAGGAATGAGTCCAGATACGGATGCCTCCCRTAAGACAAGTGCTCACCTGTGATACTGTTGACTTCAACAGAGCTCTCCTGAATGACACTAGCTGACAGTCTGATTCAAAAGCAGGCTTAGATACCACACTGCATACTATCCYATTTGTGGGACTCATGGTTGATGTAAGGCAAGATAAAGAAGAAGTCTAGACCTTGTATGACTCCATAGCATTGTGGTAGAGCAGCACCAATGCTTTTGTGTTCCTGGTGCTTGGTCAGGAGTACTTGACTTTGTATGGGACGTAATGATGTACTGTCATTGCATGATATATCGGACTATGAAGATAGGAAAGGAAGACAAGAAGTCCAGCAGCTTCAATTACTGTATCATCACCAAATTGTAAAATCATAATTATAATTTAGGTTGGAAGGGACCTTCATAGGTCATCTAGTTCAACCCCCTGCTCAAAACAAGTTGCTCAGAGACATGTCCAGCTGAGACTTGAACATCTCCAAAGATGGAGATTTCTCAATCTCTCTTGACAACCTGCTCCAGTATTTAATCACCCTGATGGTAAAATAAATAAATAAAAATTYTAATATTTAATTAGAATTTCTCATATTTCAACTTGTGTCATTGCCTCTTGTCTTATCACCATCTAACTCCAACAAGAGTCTAGCACCATCTTCTATGTACCATTCAAGCACATCAAAAGGGAAAGCCATTGCATGAGTATTACTTTGCATGGAAAACTATTACTGTCCTAAGGTCTCAAGACACAATGCTTTTTTTACTTGTGGTTGAAAAAAGTGTGCTCCACCCATGCCATCAAGCCTCTCTGGAGAACTGTCACATACCTCCTCATGCTTCTGCCTTGACAATTTTGTTCTAGTCTATGGAGGTGACAGTATCTTTCTACTCATGTTGAAAGTCAAGCTCTGGACTAGTTTGATAAAAGGAGAAAGCTTGATGTATTCTGGAAAGACAGAGCTGTTGCTGCTTCTCCAAGCAGCAATAATAGTGCCGCTAGTGCACAAATGAGAAAGAGGAAAGAATCTGTTAATCTACTGGGCAGTACAAGACAATGATGTTGTCACACAAGCTTAATTTGGTTTAAGGTGGGAGAGGAGGCGCAAGAGGGCCAAATTTTAGTGATAGTCATATCATAAAGGGAAGACTTGGGGCCTTGCAGGGAAACAAAAATGGCCATTACCAATGAAAGACGAATGGTGGCATTTCTGAATGAAAAGCTAGGCCATCACGTACCCCATGCAATGTTATAAATCAAGTCGAATTCTCTGGGTATTGCAAAGGATGCAGTGTGTAATGCCACAGGAATTCCACTGCAATTCAAAAATAGGAGTCTTTTCCCTGTAGACATTTCAGAGGGGATGTGGGAGTGGGGTTGGATGGAAGGTGTCCAACTGCCCTCCATGGACAGCTGGAAAATACTTGAGATCCAGCCAGTTCCAGGCTAACCATGAAGCCTTAATGAAGTCACAGGGGATTCTGGCTCTGTCTTTGTATCCCTCACCCACTGCAAGGAAAATCCTCTTCCTACTCCTGCCAAGCAGGGAGGCTGCCTTTTTCCTTAAACTTCTGCTTGACAAATGAGGAATCCCTTGGACTTCCCAGGAGCAAGCACCAACTTGCCAGTAATTTTTTGGTTTAGCGGGTGTACTGACAACATGCTCCACAAAGGCTGAAAGTGTTAACACAACACAGAGCAGCTGAGCTGAAAAGAGCCACAACTCAACCCATGAAGACAGGTGCTGAAAAGTGGCACAAACTATTTTCTGAAGGCAGACTCTCTAAGCTGTATAGTCATTGAAGAGATAAACTCCTCCAGATGTCCAGTGTGAACATCCGAGTCCTGCCAAAGGATACCTTTCCTGTTGACGCTACAGGAGAATATCTATAGAGACTATGGAGATGCCACTATAGAGACTTATTCCAAACTTAGGCTATTGTCCCACACCGGAATCGTCTTTAYTAGCATTTACAAATCCCCATCTCTGTTTCCAACATCACTTCATAAGGAGCAGCCTAGAAAGGATGAGCATCACCTTCGACTCTATTGCAGGCAGACAAAGCCCACTCCCATGACGCAGACGGGATATGGTACCGCCTTGGCACAGCATATGAGCTGAGATGGGTTACTTGGTCTGCCTTCAGACCAGACTATGATGGTTCTCATAACTATTGCTGCTCCACACACTCAGTTTCCCTTCCCTGAAATTTCTTGCATTGTTACAAATGGGGGGATGCTTATTTTAGATGAAAGACARAATCTTCCTATACTCATTACGGCTATTCACATTCACAAGACCGTGGCCTAGGAGCTCTGCCTTGAGGCCAGCACTTTGTTGGTATGCCACAAACATAATTGCCAGCACTGCAACAACTTCACAAGGCAGTAACATCAAAATGACTTTCACTGAGCTGGCAGGTCCTGGTAATGGGCACAGATATGAAACATGTACAAGAGGTTCAGGAAAGACTGAGTAACAGCCAGCCATTCCCCTGGGATCATGAGGCACAACGATGCTGGAATGATGCCCTCTGTACTCAACAGGAGTCTCTCATCAGCTTCAATAGGTATTGGACACTAGCCGAAGAGTTCAAAGCCATTTCCGTACACAAGGGAAGAGGGCATCACATACCTTCTTGGACCTGCCTGGGAAAACCCATCTCTGAGGCACTGACACCATCAGCAGAAGAATGGCCTAGAAAGCAGCACTGCTTAAAAGACTAAGTTTAAAATTTGAATGAGGGACTGAGGATCAACATGCCAAAAAAGGATCCAGGGCAAAATCGTTCTGTGATGGCCTTAGGGATCAGGAGATTCCTTTACATATGAGCAATTCCTGCTGAATTCTAAGGTTGCCCTCAAAATCCCCGTGGGAGGTGAATTTGGCTTTAGGATTGAAACAGCAGGCTTGGAATGAGTTGCATTGGCAGAGCTTTGGGCAGGATCAGAAAGACAAGAAGGGCTCTGGTTCAAGATTGTGATCTTTTCACGTAGATTTACTGAGAAAAGAGACTAAGTAGTGTACAGACCATTATCCACACAGTATACCTGCTCCCAGTTCTATCCGATAGTTGTATGCAACTTCTTGAGGTCAGATTTGGGTAAGAAAGTCAATAATATTAGCATTAGACTAGAAAGCCCTAAAGGGCATTTTACCCTAAGATAGGCTGAAGAACAAATGCTGCTAACAATAGTACAGCCCAGCTATTTATTACTAACAGAATTTTTCACTAAATTACCACTGAACCAGCAAAAGGCAATGCTATTTAAGACCTGGTTTTGGTAAGCAATGTATGGAAGAGTTCAACAAGAAAGCAAGCCTTCTGATCAACTTAAATGAGGAGTGGGGGGAATAAATACATGTCTTTAACTAAGAATGGAATGGAAAAAACAGGACTGACTAGCAGACAGCACTACACCTAAGAGGCTGGTGAGAGCAGGGGTAAAATGAGAATTCCCAGAAGTCAACCTGACTCCAGTGAAAGCAAAGAGTAAAAGCTTCTCTTAGAAATAAAAAGAAGAGCACAGAAGAGCAGTGTGTCTGCTAGACAGGGAGCTGAAACTCAGCATAACYGAGATTCATCCACGAACAAATTAATATTTGGTCTCCAACTTTTTTTAGGATGGTGAGGTACAGTTTTAGTTTTCTTCCAGGAAGGTACAGCAATATTAAAAGCATGGTACTGGAGCAGAGCTCCAGCTRGAGAGAAAACATGGTAGCAGTTGGATGGGCGGTGGGTGACTAAAGTGATATTTGGACTGAATGGGAGGAAAAGTGAAATGATGAAGATGAAAAAAGTAGGACAGGGAAGTACGGCAATGAAAATATTCATGAAAAGAGGGAAAAAGAAAAACTCAGTACCTGTAGTACATACAGTAATGCAGTACATACAGTAATGCAGTACATTTCCAGTGGGGCCCTGGAGAAATGTCACCCTGAAATTTGAAGGATTGACCACAGGTCATCCTGAAGAGCAGCAAGTGTGATACATATATTGGATCTACAGGAACAACAATCATAATAACACAAGCTGATGTGGTTGTTCTCACTCTAATAGACCTTGAATCCATTTAAAAATTTCAATAGACTTTGAAGTATAAAGGTTTCCACATTATTAGTTCCACCCTTCCATCCCATCCCCAAAACCTCAACTGAGAGYGCTCTGCTTGACAGTCACACCTTTTTAGGTGTCAGAGAGACCAATACCAAAACAGATCCATAGGGACTGAGATTTCCTTAGTGCTTGAACACAGGCAATGAAGTAGATGTGATCAGCTGGAGTTCAGTAAACTATAAGCAATGCCCTCTTTGGGAAAACTCTGAATAAACTGGCAGGGAAACCAAATTTTTAACTAGCTGACTGAATCAACAGATCCCAGATACTGCAGAAGTGAACACAGGCAAAGGCATGCTCTATATGCTGGCATTTATCTCAAGAAACCACAATCAGGCATTAGGGACTTCTCTTTGCCTCCTGGCACCATGCCATGACACCTGATTTTAGGAAACCAGGTTAATTCCTCACCACCAACCTGTTCAAAGCTGTTTCTTTGCTTTTCAGCTATATACTGTTTCCTCTCTGGATCTTGCTACAGCTGTGTTGACAGTTTACATGCAGAGTGAGAGAGCAGGGGCTTGTTTTAAGCCCCTTGTTTTCGTTGTGGTACTTTGCACACTTGAATTCACATTTTGGAGGCTGGACAAGCAGCTCCTCACTGATTCAGGCTTTACAGCTCCTCAGGCACAAAGGACAGGCCTCGACAAACGTTGGATAAATGGCAACAAACGACAGCCTAGAATAACGTTTTCACTTATCTTCTGATGTGAAAGGGAGACTTCTCAGTGACGGAACAAAAGCAGAAAAGCCAGTTGTGCTTCTAACAGTTAGGTGCTTTCAGCTGTCCGAAGGAATACACGCAGCATCCGTCTGTCTTGACGAGCTTTGTCTCAGGAGTGGTTTATTCCAGGCTGCACTCTCACACCACCACAGTCAACTCTCAGCCATGTGTGACTACACATGTACACCCCACCAACAGATGTTCTGACCTCCTCTTCCAAACGCTGTGGCTTGCAACACAAAAACACTGCCTTTGGATATAGCCTTCTCTTGTGGCTTTTCACRGGAGGCTTTGCCAAATTTGAGGCTTCTCTTGGAGAATGCTAAGCCATCTGCATCAACCAGCMCCCAGCCTCCAGGATTTCTGACCAGGACTGCAGGAGTAGGGAATTCCCTCTATCTCTCCTCAGAAGAGACTAGGATCTTTCTTCAGCACAGCCTAATCTAACAGGAATTTAGAATGGATGGGCTGCCAGTTAACTTCCTCAATCTCATTTCCTTCTCCACCTGACAGCGYCCTGAGCTCCACACTGAAGAGGCAGCTTGGCCTGTTGGCTTAAAAATYTGTATTGATCAAATGTGCATCAGATGCTTGCATCTCTGGAACACTGGTTTTACAATGCATGCACACTCAGGCTGAGGCCAGCGTACTGCCTCACTCCCCTGCTAGTTGTTGCACTGGTGGACACCACTGCTTCCCTGATGCGAAGTGGCTGCAACCCAGTACAGCTGGAGGGCACTGCTTAAGCATCAGGATGGCTCTTTTGGGAATCCCAGCAGCTGCCAGAGGGAGATGGGCACTGCTACRCTATGGGGGTTGTACCTCCAACTGCCTACAGCAGCACATACTTCAACGTGCCTGTGCTGGTTTCCCAGCTATAACTGAGATGGGACCTGGTCTTAGGACATCTACTGATGAGGTGAGGTTTTTGAATCACTCATGTGGACCTAGGCACCAGTATTTTGTCCAAGTTGCATTTCAGCTGCCCAAGAAACCAAATGGTTATGTGGCTACTTGAGACACCTGTAGCCTCTCCTGAATTCCTATAGGAGTCAACCCCACACTGCAGAAAGCACCAGGACCAACAACCAGTGATCCCAAGGGGGCAAGGCTTCCTGTTGGCTGTATGGCACAGGAGAAAATCCCACAATATTTGCTCTATAGATAGGTATCTACTCTTTCTCGGGAGCAGGAATCCACATTATGTCCTCTTTGCTTTCCTCAGATTAAACTTCCTTAGAAAGTGGAAGACTAATTTAATACTTTGGCTCCTTGATTCCCAACCAAATCCCATCTAGCACTGCTGTGTTGCTGGAGAAGAAGGTGCATCTTTCTGCAGTGCCCTTTTGGAGGAGGCCTCTTAACATGGCCCCGTAACACAGACATCATCTCCTAGGGAAAAAGGGCTCAGAGAGGGGACAGAGCAAAGGAGAGAGGAGTATTGGGTCAGAAGCAGGCACGCACACACATGGCAGTAAAAACGAAGGCTGTCGAAAGGGAGCAGAGGGCTGCAGTGAAGCTGATTGAAGGAGGCATGAATGGAGACAAACAAGTGAAACCAGACCTCTGGCTCAACAGGAACTACCTGACCTCTCCCTCAGTTGGGGCACGGCAACTTTCAGCTGACGCCAGCAGCCAGCCCATGTCTTGCAAGTTATTTCTGTTTGGCAGAGACAGTAAGCAGCAAAGCCCTAATCAGAAAGGACAGCTGGACTGCAAAGCTCCCTCATGGACCTCTAGTTCTCTGCTGAGCCAAGACACAGGAGTCGGGGCTGGGATCCCTTTCTCCTGCACTGCCATTTCCCCATCTTAGTGCCTCCCTTGAGAGAGGCCCCCAATTTCTAAAAGACACAGCAGCCACACTGAAGGGTCTCAGCCCTTTGGGTCACCTCCTGAGGGAGATCTGCCAGAGCTATAACCTTCTTCCATTGCCAGTGGTGAGTAGGAATATACAATACCTCTCGGCTGCACAGCTCTACAATTGCACAGCATGACATGCCCTGTTTCAGGACCTCACACCTCTCATTACCCACGCACAGAAATCCAAAGAGCTACCAGGAACATGTGAAGAGGGAGTATCCCAAACCCGTTGCAAGCCCCCAGTCACCATCCTTCCATCTCTCAAGCCACTTCTCACCCAGAGGCAACCCACAGGAATACTTTGCAATCCTACACTTCCAGCACACTCGCAGCCTGCTTTAGGATCCATTGCAACACCAACAGCCCTACCCCAAAGAGCTTCTACCCTAAAACAGAAAGGCAAGGACTTGGAAAAAGAACACCTCCTTTATAAGGTGACTCTACCACCGAATTTTCTCATGCACATTCTCATGCATATACTGATGTATGAGTATATGCATACATCAGTATGCATGTATGCATGATGTGTTTGGGGTTTTCTCTCTCAGAAATCTGGATGAGTACTAAGAGAATCTGCACACTCAACCAAGTTGCGTAACGTACACAAAAACGTATGTATAATTCTATCTGGAAAACACTATATGGCCAAGAATAGACCCACATATTCAGCATTCCTTACACGGCTTCAKCCCTAATGCATCGTCTGGTCTGGTGAAACAGGCAAAGTCTTACAGATCCTCTATACACACTTGAAAGTTAATACAAAACAAGCCAAACGTTTCCTGGAAAGCTCCCCTAGGCGACTGGCTTTGAGCTTGTGTTAGCACTACTGTTTCACCCTGTGAACCTTCCTTTTAAACACCCCCTCCCTCCCCCGGGGAGGACAAATCCATGCAAGTCCCATAAACTTCCTGGCTTATGTGACAATTCTTGTGTTGCTTAAGCATAATGGGCCATCAACTTTCCCCTGGGATAAATTTGTCCTGGTAATCCGTGTTTTAGCGCTCTACATCTTGGGGGAGTTGATAGCATTTGGGGTTTATTTTAATGGGAGTTGGTTGCTGTGATCAATYGTAGAAGCTCTATTTCCACGGAAATGAGTATTTAATAGATTTTTGAAAATGATGGTTATTGACCCAATGGGCCTTAATGGCTTAAAAACCATCTGATTGTAGTATGCAAGAGTAAATGCAGGTTTTCAAATGCATACTGGAATAGGTAGTAAAAATCCTTTTAAATTACAGGGACCTGGTCAATAGGGAGTTTTCATTTGCTTATTTGGCCTTTATTTCTATCAGAATAAATCATGACCATCTCTTCCTCAGAGAGACTTACTGTTTCCTCATGGGTGAGATCATCTTAAAACATGTGACCCATCCGAGTCTCACACAGGTACAGGCACGCCTTTCATTAGATCAGATGGTGATGTAGAGCCAAGCTTTCAAAACGGCTCAGTTTCCAGCTGCTCTCATGAGTGGGAGCAGAAGACACAGACCTCATCACTTGCCCTCAGTGGCTTTGGGCACTCTGTTGCTCCCAGTGAGTGCTTTCCAGGAGCTGGAACTCCAGAAGTGCTTCTAAGACCCTTGTCCTCCTGAGTTGAACTCACTCTACAGGTTACCAGTTGATGTTACCTACATTTCTCAGGCAGAATTCTTGGTTTATCTAGGGATAACATCTACCAAAAATATAAGTCAGAGTGAACTCAGGAAAGAACTAATTACTAGACAAATAATGCTGGAAGCAAAGAACAGATTAAACCTTGATTCTTATTTCATGGCATCTGTGATCTCCAACTGAAGCTTTTTTCTCCCCACAGCTAAGGCATGTATTTAAGGTTATCACTCTCACAGGCTCTCCAAGGTCTGTGAAGGTTCAACACAGGCTGCAGTTACTCCACTCCCCAACTTGGGGCATCACAGGGTCAGCTTCCCTCTTGTGGCTGCCTGTTTCCAKGAGCTTGCAGGAACACAGAGGTCTGAGATCTGCACCTGTCTGTTTGAAATCAACCAACGGGTTCAGACATTGCGAAGGGATAGCCCAACCCACGCATGTGGGACAGCAAGGCCATGTACCTGTCACCTGTGTAGGAAGCCAGGTAAAAAACATAGACCTGAAAATCCTGAGATTGCAAAGGGACTTCTGTCCTGCTGTTTCCTCTGACTTCCACCTTTAAAAATCCAACAAAGCAGGAATTCAGGAGTTGAGATTTGCAGCCTTGTCTCTCCTGTTGCCTCCCCTCTATATCAGTGAAATAAGAAAAGGAGACTCATATTGCAGCTCACCACTTGCTATTGTCCCAGTGCTACCCTCAAGTAGGTCCATAACAGCTGCAGCAAAACTCACTACACCCCCACATCTCAAGAGCGCATGAGGAAGGAGCAACAGCACTGGCCAAATGTGGCCTGTGAGCGCAACCCCAAAGCTTGTGCCCATCTGAGTGATGGATCCCACATGGGTGGGCTTTCCACCTGCATCCAGCCCTGGCCACTTGTTCTCAGAGGGCATGCTGACAGTGCCTCTGGGAAGGAGGCTTAGACCATCACAACAATTTCTAAAACCCATCCTTCATCTGCCAGATCACATGCCTGGCTACCTGTGAGAGCATGGCTCCAACTACAGATCTAGCAATCTGGGAAGCTACTGTGCATTTGCAAGGGTTGTGTGAGGACTGTCTGAAAATTTGGCCCTAAAGAAGGAGAAGAGAGCCATCACTGCAAGACATCATCATCTCTGAAAAGAAAACAGAGGGGAAGAGAGGGAGGAAGAAAAAAAAAAAAAGCATTGCGGAGGAGAGTTAATCCAAAGATCCAGTTTTGAACTATTTAAGGGAAAGAAAGGAACCCTGTTAGGGAGGAGGACAACATAGCAAAGCAGCAGCTTGGGAAAGGAGGGAAGAACTGCAGTCCAGCATTTCTCTTAATGGCCGAGCTCCAAAGCCCAGTAAAGGCAGCATCGCGGCTCCAGTGCACACCAACACACTTTGGAGAGACTCACTATCCACTATGTGGGATAAGCACTCGCCTTGTTTTTATAATGTTGATGCTGGCTGACGAGATGCTTGCATTATGCAGAACGTGTGTGAGAGAGGATGAGTGAGAAGCACAGGGGGAAACAGAGGAATATGTTTGCAGCCCCTTGTGGTTTTGCTATGTAGAATCCAACAGTGGCAAGTTATTCTAGAGCAGGCTCCAAGCTAAACAAAMCCAGGTACAGCTCAATGTCTGCCTGTATTGTTTGTTTCAAAGAAAAATAAAAAACTTCCAGGGCCAGGATAAAGTCTTATAACTCTTTTTCCCTGTCTCCATTTGTGAAGATAAACCCTATCCTACCTAAACCATAGCTGATTTACATCAGATCTAGGCCTCTCTTCATTTTTTGCTGGAAGCAAAAAGCAACAAACATTTTAAGTTTAGGGAGGTCTCAAGACCTCTGCAAAGACGTCTCTGTCCCCAGGAACCTGAATTTCACTATCGATTTTTATTGTGCATATCTCAGTCTACTGGGGAAAAGGCAGAGGGAAGAAAGCAGGCTAGAGTCATGCTCTCCCTCCTYGCCATTGCATGGGCTTTTTGTGGTCAAGCAGAGCCCTTCAGGGCCAAAAGACTCAGCTAAGCACTCCAGACAGAGGGGAAYTGGGCAGATAGGAGAGTCAATTTTTGCCATGTGTTTAACCAGCACTGTGCATCGTCAGCTTCATCTCCTGTCATTAAATGACCCTCTGCCCCAGCCAGGAACTAGGAAGCAGAATGCCAGAGCCCCATGGCAATGCCAGCTCTGTGCTGTTCCATGATGAATGAATGAGACAGCTAGGTTTTCCGTACCTCGTTTTTACCAGCTAAGGAGCAGGAAATATCATTGCCTATAGCRCAGGCAGGTGGGTCCATGTTTGCAAACACTACAGAAGACACGATATTTGCTGTATGGGCTTTTCAAAGGAGCTTAAAGAATTTAGAAAGCCAYATCCCACTGCTGTTCAACAGAAGGTAAGAGTCTATCTGAATACCACCGTTTCACTAGGTGCTTACTCCTTTCCCATCCATCTCCCACAGCATCTTCCCTGTAGGACAGATCTCAAAGAGCTGGTGGGAAGAAGAGCTATGGCCCAGATGAGTGTGGTGAGTAYGACCCTAAAAACACATGTGCAAGAAGGCATGTGCCACACTTCCATTGGGTTTCCATGCAACTGGAAAGCAAACTAGTTTCCATCAGGATGGGAGAGGCCAAGCCCCTAGACTGAGTCTGAACGAGTACAAAAAACTGTCCTGATGACCACTAGTGGCAAGCAAGGGTCAGTATCACTTCTTTATCCAGCCTGCCTGACTGATACAGCAGCGGAATAGGACGGATTTCCGAGTGGTGCTCAGCTGAGCCCAGAGCTGAGAGTTACAATGAGCACACGCAGCGATGAGGCAGTACAAACCAGCAGAATACGTCTACGAAAAGATGTTYGAAAAACAGAGTCCTGTTTTTCCAGCCTCTGGGCTGTCATTGCCCTGTCCAGCTCCTGCCTGCCTCRTCTGTTCAGACTGAAAGCTCCTGGATATTGGCAAGTAAAAGACCTTTTTAACAGGACTGGCAACATGGGGCGAATTTGTTGGGCAGGGATCAAGCTCCAGTGGGATTGAGGAACGAGTACCTAGCTCCTCTGCAAAGGGAACCATGCCGCCCTATGTTTTTACAAAGTCCCTCCTCTTGAAGTCTTCACCACAAAGGTAATCTCCAGTCTTGAAAACAGACCTAAAATTTTGCTACATTCACTAGAGCAGTTTTTCACTCAAGGCCAAGTATTTGAAGCCTTGATATTGGTTATGAAAGGGACTGAGACAGAGAAAAAGAAAAGAACTGTATTCAACCCAAACTTCTCTTTTTTCTTTCTTTTTCTTCTCTCTCTCTTTTTCTCTCTCTCTCTTTTTTTTTTTTTTTTTTTTTAAGGGAAAAACCAAGTCCCAAGTCTCCAATTTATTTTTAGGTCCAAGAGATTGGGTGTTCCAGCCCAGAGCACGGCGCATACAAGCCAGCATTCTAAAAATGCCTTCCTCTCGGATATAAAAAGGACACGAGATAATTTATTGGGGAAGTTTTGTAATGTAATGATCATACGTTAACCACAAACAAAAAATCCGATGCTGCCTCTGGACCCCAGCACAGCCCTTGGCAGGCGATAATCGTAAATGCTTAGCGTCCTCTCCCCCTCCAGACCCTTCAAATGAGGTTTTTTGCCTTGCACTGTTCTGGTGGGTTTGGGCTCCGCAGAACTCGGACCGTCCTGTTCCTTCTCCCCCCAAACCCAATCACCCTCTGCAGATGGACAATTTGATTTCCTAAATAATGAGAATGGCTGAGCCAAGGAAAACTAAAAACAATATGTTCATTTAACAACTCCAATGGCTGCAGCTCAGCCTGCCAACCCAAGCGCTGGATAAATCATTCCAGAGACACCATCAATGCAGAGCTGACGAAGTCCCACCAGACTGTTGCCAAGCTCCTTGCTGCCCTGCTGTTTTGTTTCTTGGGGTCTCTCTAGCCTCATGAAGGTCTCAGCTGGGGCCAGCTGCCTGCAGACAGAAATACAGACAGACAAGCAGGAGTCCCATGGAGGGCTAAAACTAAGGACAAAGTGACATCTCCCCCCCCCAACACGCACCACCACCCCAGCCCTTGAACACACACTGTTCTTCACAGTTGTCATCCTGATAAAATCAGCCCCTTAAGTAAGCCTCCGGGACAGTTGTGCTTGCTAGAACAATAGCTCACATCTGGACAGACTGTTTTCCCCGAAAGCGTCCAGGCTGCCTACAACTGCTGGGCAAGGATCCTCCCTTCCCCCTCGCACGCAGATCCTTTCTTCTCTCTCTGTGCAGATGCAGCTATCCCTGGGGGTGGGACCTGGCAGGTACCACACAGCACATGCTGCATGACAGCTTCAAACTTACAGAAAAGCTTACAGGAGTTAATCAAGACATGTCCTCCAGCTGAGGTTCATTGGTGATTAACCTCTGAGCCTACTACCTTGGGAAAACAGTGACTGCATCACTGTAGATTTTACGTCTTACTGGCACCCAGAAAGACACATCAGAAGATTTGGGCACGTCCAGGAAATGCTACAAYTTGCTTTTCAGAATGAGACATTTTGGCTAATGCCAAAGAGAGGGCTGGTAACCAGCCCCTGGACTTGTAGTCTGAACCCTCACACTCCTCTGCTCCCCTGGAGTGACACAGCTGAGTTCTAGTCCCACTGACACAGCAGCATGCAGGGAGCCAGTGCTTTCTCATTGATTACAAAAGGTTCAATATGTAGCCCTTTGCTCTTGACCAGGATTCCCAAGACATCGCCTGCCTCCTTCCCTAGATGGCTGCASAGAGGTGCCACCTCCCATTGGAAGGAAGGCATTGTCTCCATGCTGAATCCCCAACTCACACCTCCTCTGACACTCTGGACCTCCTTCTGTGGACCACTCATCACTGTCTGGGGACACAGCCCTCAGCTACTCTTCCTTTTCCTTCATCAGCCCACATGAGAGATGCTATTATCTCCCTCTCTCATGCCTTCTATGGTAGAAAGTAATCCCCAAAGAGTCCTTTGGGATGCCTGACTCCCAGCCTCATTTTGCAATAGAGGTTGGGAGATGCAATACAGTTCTCTCTCAAGAGCCTGGAAGAGGTGCAGGTAAAAAATGAGAAGACCAGCATATGGAATATGTCACAGGAAAGACTTGTGTATCAAATGGAAGGAAGAAATGGGAAGAGAAAGAAGGCAGTAGCCAGCACCAACTAGAGGCCAAGGGCATGCAGTTCCCCAGGACTACCTGGAGGTGGCATAAACGTAAAAAATGCCACAGATCTCACTAATTGGCACTGATCAAGCACACAGCACACTCATCTTCTCAGGTTTTACATACCCAGATGTGCATCCACAAGCATCCCAAGTCCTGAGCCCTCTTTAGGGTGARGGACCCGAGACCAGAGTCTCGCACTGTTGGGTTTGTCTTTGGCACAATACACCAGACTCTTGCTTACTAAGGGCTTGTTACATGCAAAATACTTTACGCGTATTTTGTCTGTGAAGGTCAAAATCAAATTCAAGGTCTTCAGTCCCAAGAYTGGGCTCAGCTTGAGCTCAGTAACCTACAGGCATGTTTGTATGGACATAGTCTCTGAAAAAACTTACATTACAAGCAAGCAATTTAGTAGATATCCCATCCTCCCCATATAGTGAGTTATACCAAGGACAATCTCTTTTATCATTGCCAAGTCTGGAAATCTGGAATCAATGGAAAAAGTTCAGAGAGACTAGGCTCTCCAGTGAGGAAAGACTATATTGTTTAGTGAACTCAGAGCCAACTATTCTCATGATACCTTAAGGTTTTCACCAGAGAATCCATCAAGGTCCAGCAAAAAGCACTGTTAACTACCCTCTGTGCCTCCCCAGCCCCAACAGGTCCATCAGAAAGGACGAACAACAAGCTCAGTTGCCAGTGAACCCAGTTTAGCCATCCCTAAATTCCCCAAAGTGCTCATATCCTCACAACCACAYTTAAAAGACTCCAAACTCAAGTTCAGTGCTTGAGGCATGGTCCTTGGTGAACATCAGGCCAACACTTGTATCCAGACTAGTGAGATTCCAAGAGGTGCTGTGTGGAGCAAGGAAGCAATTGGGACTGAGGCCCTGAGCAGGAGCACCTCCTAACCATGCTTTCCTCACATAAACACAAAGCAAGAAAATAATYTCTTCTAGCTGACATCTCACAGGCAGCAAGTTCAGTAGTTTGTAGGTTTGTACTCTCTGTCCTTCCCACGAGTAACAGACCACCCCAGGCAGTAAGCGAAGGTGTCTGCAGACACCTTCTAATTCCAGTCATGTCCATGCTCTGCAAAAGTGTCMACAACCTCATTTTGCTCCCAGGTCTTGCAAATTTAAAAGAATTTTTACATACCTGATCTCTTTTCCTATGAGGAAGATCTACCAAGGCTTCTTGTGGCAAAGAGAAGAGGAAGCRAGCAGCCTTACTGTCTGGATGAGATTAAAGTCTGGACAGGTCAGCTGCTGCCCCAAGATATTGAGTTGCTCCTCAGCTGCTCTCCATTTTATTTTTTTTTTTTTTAACTACCAGTACAATCAAATTCAGCTGTTTTCCTACAATGGACTACTCAAATACCAGAGAATTGTTCAGAATAATACATTCATCCTTGGGGGCTGGTCTACAAAACACATTCAGTAAGGTTAATCTGGATTACTTTTTGAAGAGGTCTGCTTAAACAGCAGGAGTCTCCCGGGCAGCCTTAATCCAATTTAGCATCCTTCTCTTTGGAAGGGACGCCAGCGAAGCTTGCATTAAGGTTCATCAGATTCCCTAATATCTCAGCTACGGTCAAAAACATCCCAGTGGAGGCAAAATTGAATTTGCTTCTCCAGGAAGGAGGGGCTAACAGGGATCCCCGCTCCCAGAGAAAAAAAAGGGGGAAGAAGTGGGACAGACAGAACCCCAGGCAGCTGAATTGGCTGCTCCTGCTGGGAGGGGAGGGGAGAAGAGGAGTGGGGGCTCTTACTCAAACAGCTTGTTGTGCACCCTCATCCCTTCCATGGCCTTGGTCCCTGCAGACAGCCTGGCCTTTGGGGCCATGGCACAGGCCAAGTAGGAAGGGACCCAGGGCCACTTTGTCCCCTGTAGCAGCCTGCCACTTTAGGTGACTGCCTGTATCACCTGTGCTCAGAGCTGCTTCTGGTCAGCCTGACCTCACTTCCCAGCGTACCCCTGGCAGACAAGCCTTGCTTAGGCCACTAGAAGGTTTGAGATGCCTGGTCATTGTTCACCTTCTTTTGTTACCTCTGTTACTTCTACTATTATGTTGAATATTGAGATGAAAGGCCCAGCGGCTCTGTCTTTGCCATCCAGACTGCCCTGCAGTATTTCTTTTCACATTAACTGTGTCACACACCAGAATCTCACTGACTAACTGCCTGAGGGGGACCCTCACTGAGTGTTAATTGCTGTTAATGAGCTGTTGTTGCTTTCTTTCCAAGAGCACCAATTAGAACAGCACTCAGGCACAAAAGATGTGTGTCTGCAGCAAACCAATGCAAATTTTACTCCAGACCCCGGCATTGCACTGCCAACAGCTGCCAACAACTCCTGGAAAATGCTTCATATCAGGGCAAGACTGGGTAAAGTATGAGAGCAGACAACTCTTCCGTCATTGTCTATTTTCTTGTTCTTAATACAGCAAATCAGGGTGAAAGAGAAGTTCTTAACTCACTATTTATTACTCCTATGATGTTGCCTTACAGGATATGTCTACACTCATTTGAGCTCCAAGTCAAATTTAACTCTAGTCACAACACACAGTCCCTCTGATACGTTTTACACGTGGGTGTTGGCCCATCTAGGGGGTAAAGGACAGAGATTAAGTTTATCTCAACTGGAATCTGTTGAAGATTCTAGTAAAAATACTTGTGTGCCAAAAGTCCTCCAACAGCCTTCCCATAAACCATATCAGGGTCAGGTAAGCTCACCTGCCTTGCCTGGGAACRGCCACAGAAGGTTGTGGCTCAAAGAACAGTGGGATTTGTGCTGTTGCGAAGCTCTGACTAATCTACTTTCAGTGCTAACCCTGTAAAGCAAAGTAACAAGACTTGCTTTTCCCCGCTTAACTTTAGAAAGGATATTTGTTGCTTTAGGCACTCTACAAAGTGAATCTAGCCCTCTCCCAAGACCTCATAAGACCTTAAGTAACCCCACTGGAAGTTTCATGGACATAGAGGGAGCCCACAGCAACTTTACACCTAATGTGGTCCTTCCATATGGGCTTGCACTGAATAATTCCAGGCCCAGGGGCTTAACTGTACAAGCTAAGCAATGTTGTTCCTGCTTGTCTTTCCCCTGCTTGKGGTAGGAGTAGCATACATGTCCCAGTCCTGCCTGCTGTGTGATGCTGTGAGAGACTATGGTAGTCTTGGGTCATGGTTCAAACCTTCTTCTCCCTGGTGTGTTCTTTTTCTGTATACAGGGAACAAAAAGAGTCCTTGTATGCTACACAACTGAACACAGATTCTAGGAGTCTCCTCCAGGYCAAGGCTAGGACAGCTTAAAGTTGTAGCCAGAAGAGAAGGTGGACATACAGCTGACACAATCTCCTCCATGTGCCAGGTGATTCAAGGGCTGAACTCATTAATCCCTCTTACCCTCTAAAAATTGTAAGGAAATATGTCCCAGGCAATTGCTATTAAATATCTAAGAAGCAGCTCTTCTAGCATCTTCTAGCAAGGCCTGAAGTGCATCACTGACACAATAGGGTTGGAGAAGTAAACAAGCTCAGCTCTTCCTAAGGAAACAGTGTACGTTGCAAAACTCTGGCTGCAGATCAGAACTACTTAGACGAGAGAGAGCTTCTCAGGAAAAAAAAAAAAAAAAAAAAAAAAAAAAAAAAAAGAAAAAAAAAAAAAAAAAAAAAAAAAAAAAAAAAAAAAAAAAAAAAAAAAAAAAAAAAAAAAGCTGATTGAACGCTATTAGCGAATCACATAGGTTGGAAGGGATTTCCACAGGTCTCTAGTCTAACCTTCTGCTAAAAGGAGGTCCAGTTAGACCAGGTTGCTCATGGCCTCATTGAGTCAAGACAAGCTATCAAGACACTTAACCAGAACAAACTGATTCTTTCAAAAGCGTTGGTAAGAAGTTGTCCAGTGTCTCACTTCGACTCTCTCCTTTACATTATTTTTGGCCATGCTAAGAAGCATTCACATCTAAATCATTCTGTTTCCCCACCAGCACTCTCAAAGCCACAGCTCCCTCCAGCTCAGTCCTAAACTCTGACTCATGGTTCTTCAGCAGGTATAAAAAAAAAAGCACAGATTGCTCAGCTGAGCAACCAGCTCACTCACTCTCCTCCAATTAGAAACCAAAATCAGATCTGTTGTTCTGACCTAAGCACCTGGCTCCTATTTTGCTGCCTTTTCTCAGTTTGTTAAATTTTATTTCACGTTATTTCTCCTGTTTTGGCTTCCACTCTAAAAATCCTTCTGCAAGTTCCCCAGCTGCCCTATCCTCATAAATGTTCATTTAAGTATAATAACTTATGACCAAACCCAGAGATACTGACTCAGTGGGAGCTTTGCCTGAACAAAATGCCTCGGGCTAAAGCTTTCTGCTTGTGTATGTTGGGGTTTGTCCACCAACTTTGGAGGAATGGCACTCAATCTGTCTGTGCTGCCTATCAGGTGTTCCCAATGGCGCACTCAAACTTTCCTTGATTTTTCCCAGACCTGTGCTACCAATTTCCCGGTGTTTTTCCCACAAAATAAACAAATTCAGATGTGTCACAGGAGAGTCAGCATTRCAGACTTGGAGCGCTCTGTAGTTAAACAGCAGCTCCCGCTCACCACATCTGCTGCAATGTTCTGCCTAGCTGTTATGCCACTGTTGCTCCTGCTCACCTCTGCAGCGCTGGCTTTGTCTCAGCTCTTTCTGAAAAGATTCAGCTAACCATGGCCTCGAAAACAGCCTCCTTCACAAAAGAAAACCATCTAAGATGATGTTGTCAATTCTTTTCAGGGATCACCCCGAATATCTCAGAAATGCCCTCACCTCCACTACAGCTGGTTGCAGCATCATGTTTTGGTGATTACTCACCCACCTCAAGTTTTGGGCATGGCTTGGGTGACCACACTTTGCCAAATGTGACTGCCACTTTTCTGTCCATGCTGCATCACTAACACAGATTACTCCTCTTTAAAAAAAGTCCTCAGACTTTCCCAATATATATACAGAATTTGTGCAAATGCTCCCCTTCTTCCCCAGGGATGCAGGCACCCTGACCATCTATTGGAAAGGATGAGCTTGGAGAAGAGAGGAGTCCACAAACTTCTTTGAACAAGTCTGCAAAAGATGGCTCAGAAAAAATTATCATTAGCAGGAATCAGTTCATGCCYTCACATTTCCCAAATGCAGGGCACACTGGATTTCTTTTTCAGGGTTTAGAATACAAATAGTCAATCTTGTCTTATATTCTGACCAATGAGATCTGTGGAAAGAAAATTGCAGAAGATTTGTTATTTCCCTAGTGTTCCCACTTTCCCATTCCTTTCCCACAGAAGCAAGTTGTTGTTGTTGGGTTTTTTTTGTTTTTTTTCCCATCTTTCAGGGGAAAATCCTGACAAATGGAAGCCCTGATTCATACCAGCAAAAATTTGGCCTTTTTAATTTAAGGTGGAGCCCTTTGTCTCTGAGGATGAAAACATTTCTCTAACTACATACAGAGGGCAAGGACCAACCCTTTGCCCTGCTAAAACAAAGCCATTCWTGCAGGCCAAGTGATGCTGGATGGATCACAGCAATGCCATGTGGCCACCAACAGCAGAGGGCCAACCTGGAGACAGGRGAGCAACTTCACCTCCCCTGCGCTTAGGAAAATACTCCATGTGCTTGAGCGGTCACAACTTCCCATCYGGGTCTTAGCGTTCACAGAGCATTTGGAAAGCAGAAAGCCTGGTAGAAACAGTGCACTGAAGATTGTGGTCACGGGGGAGACTTCCACAGGTGCAAAAACATCTGCTGGCRGGGTACTCAGTCAGAGACACAGCTCTGCAGCCCCATGGCTAGAGGCAAGCCCTGGAAGAAGGGCGCTCTCATCCTCCTTCTGCATTTTCTCATACTTCTGAAGGACATGTGAGAAATGCTCAGAAATGGATGAAAAGAAGCACTGTTCTCCTCACATCATCACCGCTCGCATCAAAGACACCTGCTTCCCCCTACCCTGCATTTACCACCTGGGAAACAGCAGACATAAGAAGCCAGGCTCAGAAAAAAAAGGTACTTAGGGCTGCAGCCTGCCTGCTCCCACAGCCTGGGGAACAGAGTGAGAAGGGAAGCGGGTCGAAAGAGCTACATATCCCTAAAAACCTCCTTGTAGTTTTTCTCAACAGACCATCCCATCCAACGTAGCATCCTCACTGCACTGCGCCCGCTTAGGCGGACCTCTCTGCCCATCGGCATGAACAAACATGCGTGAGAGAGAGCTTCTCCTGGTACCTGATAGACACAGCACACACACAGAGCAGCGGCGAATGAACGATTTTCTCTGACACAAAGACAGAAAGGACTTAAAAAAAAAAAAAAAGGGAAAGCCATAAACCATGACTTTTTTTCCCCTTCCCCGTCTCTGTCCAAACACTACACTTGGCAGAGCCCTGAGTGCTGGAAACGATCAGTGTAGCTGCCGGTGCTTCAGAGGCAAGTGACACAGCAGGCTCAGCTCCCGTCTGGCGCCCGGCGCGCCGGGGAGAGAGGGCAAGCGAGGAGCCGGCTCTGCCGCGGCCTCAGGGAGGCGGCCACGGACGGCACCAGCGCCACCTCTGTCCCCGCTGCCCAGGGCCTCCCGTCCCGCAGGGAGACATCTCCTCTCCGGTCCAGCCAGGCTGCCGCCCCCCGAAAGCGCTCCTCGCTCCGCGAGGGCCTTGCGGACGCCGCGCAGCCTCCTCCCGCGCGGCACGGCTTGGCCAGGCCTGSCCTTTGCAACGAGAGGGCGATTCGCTTTCAAACCGCAGCTCAGTTCTGAGGCAGCCAGGAGACCTTTCTCACCGGGTACCGGCACCCGAGTTCTTCCTTCGGTTTCCCACAAATTGTTTTTTTTTATACATATATTTTTTTTCTGCTCAATACTTTCTAGCAGTTAGAGGCCAAATCTGAAAATATATCAGGGAAGAGATCAGAGAAAGGCTTGCAGGGAGAGGTGATCTTTTATTAGCTCATCAGATAGAGCTGGGAAAAAACCACCAGCTTTCGGGCACAAAAGCTCATCGCTATCTTTCAGCGCGCTGGCAGCCTTCGCCTTTGATCAGCCCCTCGCCGCGCCGGGCCAAGGCCGYTTCCCCGGGGGATTTGGAGGTACCCGTGCCTGCTGCTCCACACCTCAGCCCTGCGCCCCGCTAGCAGGGCTACCTCCGTCTCCCCCGCCCCGGCAGGCAGGGAGACGCGTTTGAAACGTAAAGGAAAACGCAAGCGTTGGGTTTTAACCTCGAGGCACGGGGCTGGGGGCAAGGTGGAGACGGGGCAGCGATTCCTCGGCTGCTTTCAGCCCACAGAGTCGGGGTAGCGGGGTCCCTCGCCCGTCCGCCCGAGCCGCGGACGCGGGCT
>NW_028185606.1:877079-884628 GCF_003343005.1 Rhea americana
CGCCGGCGGCCGCCCCCTCCAGGAAGGGGCGCTGCAGCCGGGGCTGGGGCAGGGCGACGCGCCACAGCGCCAGCCCCGCCACGTGCCCGCGGAAGTTGTGGCCGGCGCCCGAGGCGTCGCCGCCCAGCAGCAGCGTGCGGCAGGAGGCCATGAAGGCGCTGTGCAGCGGCCCGGCCTGCCGGCCCGCCCGGCCCACCCGCGCCCCGTCCACGTAGAGCGCCATCCACCGCCCGTCGTAGGTGGCCGCCACGTGGGTCCAGGCCTCGGGGCGGTAGCGGTGGCGGCCGGCCACCACGGCGGCGGCRGCCGCCCGGTCCGTGCGGAGGGAGAAGAAGAAGCGGGCGTCGCTCTTGCCGCGGAGCTGCAGGGCGCGGATGCCCAGGGCCCAGCCCTTGTCGCTGGCCGTGTGGGAGCAGTTGTCGAACACACCTGCAGCGGGCGGCAAGGCGACACGGGGAGGGCTCGCGCGCGCGCCGGGAGCCGGGCCCTCGGCGGCCGCTGCCCGGGGAGGGGAGGGAGCGCGAGGCGAGGAGCGGAGAGGGGCGCGAGGGGGAAAGCGCCGGGGAGGGAGGGAGGGAAGGAGCGGCGGGCGCGAGCGAGGCGCGCTCGAGCGCTCCTCCGGGACGGTGTTAGGCGCTAAGCTTTTCATCTGCGGGCCAGAGCTTTTAAGAAGGAGAAYGCAGCAGCCGGAGGCAGGAGAGCCTCCCCCGGGGACTGCTTCCCCGGCAGCTTCCGGGCGGATTCACGGCTCTCCCTCACGCTCCAGTTTGCTTCGCAGCCGCGCGTCGAGCGCAGACGGGCGAGGGGCAGGGAGGGAGGGGAAAACTCCTGAGCGCCTGCGGTCGAGACCCAGAGGCCTCCAGGCACTTAGTACCCCAGGAAGGGGTACCCTGAGGCCCTGAAATACTAGCGAGGGGAGATAAAACCACCCTTTGAAAACACTGCCTCTGGGCCCCTAATTCACCGAGGCACCCGGACCGCTCTCCGGAGAGGTCCGTTCCTCTCCCCCTCGACTACAGGAGAGTCCCAAAGCGCCGTGCTCCCGCCTAAGGCGGGCCGAGATGCGGCCGGGCCTTTGGGACCAGACCTTCCCGCACAAACGGTTCGAGGAGAACTGGCCTCTCCTCCGCCTCAAATCAGCGTTTTAACTGCTGGAGCTACTGCGAGCGCAGCGCCGAGAAGCGATACTTTCACTTCAGCGCGGCTCAGGGCAGGCTGGGTTTATTGGTGCTAATTCCTCCTCTGTGTCTTCTCCAGCCGTCTGAGCTGCCTGTAGCCCCACCATCAGCCACAGGGAAGCCAGAAGCAAAAGGCAAGAAGTGACCGAGCTGCTGCCTGCCGGCTGGCCCACTTTCCTGGTAGTATAAGCTGATGTATTTAATCTGCAACTGAGACAGGCTCAAGGTCCCCTTGCAATTAATTATTGCAGCTCTGCTGACAGCTGACGGTAACCTGCTGAGCCACCATATCTCAGGTGCTTCCATCACACGGTCGTAACCCCACATGTGTTGAAACCAGCTCAGTTTCTGCTGCAGCCAGGTTGTTCACACAGTCATCTGCTGGGGTGAGCAGGCTTGAAATCACACTCCCAAGCCCSATCGGTGCCACTTTCTCATGGAGACAAGGTTGGCCTTGATTTTCAAGGGTGTATCAACATTCGGACTGTCCGGCTGTTGGCAGGTCGGATTTTTCRGAAGGCAGGTGCCAAGCACTTTAAAATGCCTTTCCACGGGCACTTAGAAAGCTTTGCTTTTTAAAATCTTGGCCCCGGACTGAATWTCCCTTCAGCCAACAGCGACAAGCTGGAATTCAAACCATCTTGAAAATCCAGCAAGCAGGCAGCAGTCTGGTTCTCCAAGCCCTGCATCTTGGTATCCCGCCCTGAAGTGAGAGTTCATGATAAACTCTTCAACAACAACACCTCCTCCCCGTGCCTCTGAGCCCCCTGCTCTCCCATTCACCACCAAGACAAATTGCTTCCAGATGCGATGGCTCTCCAAGCAGAGAGAGCCAGAAAGCCGGGACTGCAGTGTCTTAGACACACACAGAGCCCTCGCCGCCTTTCATCTGCCTCAGCAAAGCGTCCTGAGGAWCTTCATTGAGGTCCTAAGCCTGACCGCTGCCACTGAAAACCACTGCCGTGCCTGAAGCTCTGCTGTGGCTCCCGTCTTCTTTTTATGTCCTTACTGCAAATTTTCTTAGGCTTCAGCTTCCTGTTTTTCCCTAGCCTTGTCTCTACCCAGCTGCACAGGTTTCTCTTGAATCAATTTAAGCTGAAGTTGCCCCGGTTCAAAACTTGCAGCAGATCTGCTGCAATTCACTGATTCAAGACAGTACTTGAACATATTCACACACAGGTCCTCACACGGTCTCTGTAAAGCTTGGCCAGAGCTTCTCAAGCCAAACCTGGCCACCCATCTCTACACCTGGATTAAGTAGCTCCCCCCACCCTCCTGCTCCTATCSCATACACCATCTGCCCTGCTCCCTGGCATCACGGTGTCAGGTAAAAATTAGGAGCCAGTCACTCCGTTCCTGTCCTGGCTTTCTGCCTCCCTTCTCCCTGGGGACTGTCAGCGTGATGCACACCACTCAGCGGCAGTAGCTCTCCAGCCTCTCTTTTTCTCTCCTGACATCACTCCTTTCCTCTGGCCCTGGGGAAACTGTAGCTGTCATCATTATTTCAAAGAGGCCAGTGGAGAGAGACAGATGTACAGAGAAGAAGCTACTCAGCAGGACCTCCTGGATTACATCCAAAGGATTTGACTAAAGCCAGGTTACCATGACCCCACATATTCCTGCCAGCCCTCATAAACACGCCAGCCTCRTGGTCAAGTGTGCCAGAGGATGCTAATATATTTGCAAAGGTTATTTTAAGCCCCTTTAAAACTCAGGACAGGCACCCCTCCCTGTCCTGTTCCTTTAATGTATCATGAGAAGGGTGGTGCTTTTATTTTTGCAATGGGTTGTAGCCACCCCAGACAGGGATACATGTCACCACTCACTGCAAAGGCAGCCATGCACAAAGCTCACGTGGGTGGATGGGGTTTGGCCAGCTGTTGTTTTCTGATGGATCGTGAAAGGGAGGCAGAAAGACCAGGGAGGCTGAGACAGAGGGAAGCCAAGAAGCAGGAGAAAGTCGAAGAAGCCCTGCAGCCATAAAGAGAAAATAAAGCTGGAGAATACTTTTGAGCTGAACACTGGCTGAAAGATGCTTGGACCTGCAAACTCAAAAGCCATCTTCTAGTATTTGGTCATCATCAATGTAAAAGAAACAGGGCTTGGTATCTTCTCTATTAGGAAAACTCATGCATTTAACCTGGTAACAGTTTAGAGTGCCCCAAATTTGATTAAGCACTGAGGCAAAAAACAGGAAAACAGTGTCAGGATGGAAGAGTTTTCCAGGGGGGAACRTGAGCTGAGCTTGTATCTTTGCAAACTTGTATTGTAGCCGAGCCTGGAAGTGCCCCAAAAATTTTAAAATGTTCAAAAGAACCTTAAACAAACCTAAAACAAGGTCTGGAGACCTCATCAGAGCAATTCAAGTAAGGCCAAGGTCAGTTCTACATTAGGGCTGGAAACCTGCTARGACGGCAGCTGGCACTTCCTAGAAAGGGCCAGAGAGGAAATCTCTGCTGCAGCAGCAGCTACGAAGCGTGCAGGCAGGTCAGCATGTGCTGCAGCTGTGATCCCATTTCAGAACAGCAAAGCCGGGCCTTCGAGGGACTGCCACCACAGCTCCTCACAATCAAAGCCCTCCTATGAAAGGGAGCGCCCACAAAAGCTCTGGCCTTCTCCAAGCCCAGCTGCTCAGAGAGGACAAGCTCCYGCGCTAGCCCTTTGGTACCTATCCTGGGCAGCAGACTAGCTGCAGCTGATAGTCTGTGGGGCTGAGCGCCCAGCTGAGAGGTAGCCAGAAACAGAAAGACAGGAGTCTTTTTGAACCCATAGGCCACCATGGAGATGTGGCCTTGTGCTCCTGGTATCTCCCAAGATCCTTCACAATAAACCAGCACCAATTTCTAGCCCCTTGAGTAAGCTAGGGCTAGCAGCTCCAGATCAGTGAGGGGAGGTCCTGGAGACCTGGGAGGCTGTGGAGCTTGCCGAGGTACTTGAATTTTTTTTCCTGGGGGCTGTCCACCAGAAAGGGAAACAGCTGCTTGCAGAGGAAAGGGAAGCCAATTGCCTCAGCACTTGTAAGTGCAACTCTGCTTTTAATCTATACGACGGGAAAAGGGAAATCTAATAGGGTTTGTGATGTTTGTCAGTGATTAGAGTGATAAATTCAGGTTTAAAAACAAGAGTTGTTGCCAACCATGCAAAAAAAATGAAGAGAAGCAGCCTTGCTTAAGCACTGATACGTGAAAAAAAGTAGCCACAAAAATGCCCCCCAAAGAATTCAGCTGGGACCKCCAGGGCTGGTGGAGAAGGGCATTGCAAATGCTGATGAAAGCTTCATGCTCTGGCCAAGAAGTGGCCAAGTACCCAGTTAAGGCAGGAAAGCTCAGCAGTGGAAAGCGCGGTCTCTCAGTGTCTGCTTGGCAATGAGGCAGCAGCACTGGGAGTTTGGCTATTTGGTACGTAATAGGATCTCCAGAAGGCATAAGAGCAGACACTGGCTGACACACACCCTCTATTAGATCAAATACACTAAAAAATGTTTAGGGAATAGAGGACACAAAAATGAGCTGCCACACAGGCTTCAGACGGAGACAGGGAGCAGGTAAGAGGAGCCTGTTTGAACACTGGTCCCCCGCGACTGGACCATAAAGTCGGCAGAGCTGAGAAACAAATAACTTGTTTGGCTTCAGCTGCGGCTTGAGATTACACAAAAGCTGCCAGGAAGGGTGTCTGATGGAGGGAAAAGCCTCTAAAGAGGTGAAACGCTCCGCGCGGTAAGGACCACGTTCAAAAGCAGCATGTTCTGCTCCTGCCGGGGGCCAGAAGCTGAGCTACCCGCTCCTCTCTTTGCAGCACAAGGGATAGTTCAGCTGCGCTTTGAGACTCAGGCACGAGGCTGCTAAAGCTCTAGAGGGTCTGAAACAAGAACAGCTCCTGGCTTGTTTTGCTAAGTCTTAACCAGGGCAGTCAAATAGGAATCAGCTAGTAAACACTGAGGAAAGTAATGAGGGAAGGGAAGGGAAAACCTGAGACTGTACCAGACAATGTGCCGGACTCGGTGCAACATGTGCTCTCCCAACAGGACCGGACGTGGCACTGTTCCCCAGCCAGGGCCATCAAAGCGCCCTCGTTTCCTTAAACACCTTCACCAGCGGAGTTTTGGCCAGAGTGGGTTAGCGAGTGTCTGACAGCAGCCAGAGCAGCTGGTCTGGCCACCTCTCGCAGCATGAGGCGGTGAGCAGCTCGGGGCAGCCGAAAGGTTCAACCCAGCAGAGCTGCAGCCAGAGGAAGACACCTGGTTTCAGCCTCAGCCACAGCAGAAATTTGAGACTGCTTCTGGTTAGGGATTTTCTCCTGACCCAACAAACCCATGTTTGATCTGAGTAATAACAAATCACAGCCTGGCACGAGGGGAAATCACTTCATAGTTTACCAGAAGCAGAGCAGTCTTGGATGAGGGAAAATGAGAAAGGCAGAAAAACAAATGACGTCACATGAAAGGACTCTCATCTGCTGCCCAAAGTGAGAGAGATGCGGAGGAGTGACAACATCCAGTGCAAGTAGGATGAGTCGCCTTCCATGGAGGTGGCCGCGGAAGGGCAGCCGGGGTCATGCCTTGACAGAAATCCCCCCGATGCAAGAGGGGCTAGCAGGGACTAATGGCCCCATCCRGGGCATCTCTAAGGGGAAATAAAAATGTCTACAAGAACAAAGCCTGAACTCCTGATTCTTTGACAAAGCRAGCAATTCCTGATGCAGCCGAACCAGCTGACACAGCAGCTTTTTTTTTTACCTGGACAGAGCTGCCTGCTTGGCCTTATTTACCAGGCAACAAAGCTGGGAGATGCTCAGCTCTGCCCTGCTTTCCATCCACCTTCCCTCACACGCACACCAGCATCTGGAGCATCTCCAGCGAACAAGCTCCTTCACAGCTCTGGCAGCCTCATGGCTCAGTCCCCTCTCCGCCAACAGGACCGGGAGCAGCAGAAAGGAGGCAGGCTCAGCACGTGTGAAAGGGCTCGCAGCTCCCTTGGTCACCTGCTCTCCCCAAAYGCCAGCCGGTGCTGGCCGCCTCGCCTGCGTCCCTCGCCACGCACCAGGCCCCGAGTTCCCAGCTGCAGGGAGAGGATGGGAAGCGGGCAGCGACTCAGAAAGCAGGAGGCGCGGGGGACTCGAACACCGGAGCCCAGAGGCCGAGGGATATTACTTGAGTGCGTGTCAGTGGTTATGGACAGCGCTTTCCTCTCTGTGTAACAACTGGACTGCCCTGTGCAAGGACAAAAAATAAAAAATAAAAAAAAAAGGAAGAAAAAAAAGAGGGGGAGTGGAAATACTGCCCTAGCTGGGGAAAGTAAAACCCAATACCTGCAGGCCTGATCTCCAGAAGCAAGCAGCTGCGCTGCCAATTGGAAGCATTGCTTGCGGGTTGGAAGCGTGCTCTGCGGGTCCCAACCTGCTGCTGCCAGCCGGGGAGAGGGCGAGACCCCGAGGGGAAGGCAAGCAGCAAACGAAGCGCTAGGCAGTTTCCTCGTGCACGGCTTTTTCCCCCCTCTCTGCCACCCAGCCGCCAGCCAGTCCCTCCTCCCTTCTCTGCAGCAAAGACASGGCTATCGCTCCAGCAAGCCAGGGAGAAAAATTAATGAGACACATCAGGCAGGCAGTGAGGCAGAGGGGGGGTTCAGTGGCGGGATCACCAGCGGAGAGAGTTAGGATAGGGAGAGGAGTTTGCRCTGGGGGAGAGGGAAGGTGAAGCTCCTCTTGCCCAGCCAGACAGCTCAGAGGCGGCGGCACAGGAACAAAATGGCCCTCAAGATCTCCCAGAGAGGGACCCCAAAACCCTCTGACTGCAGTTTCCTGCTCTTWCCACCCCCACCCCAGCCCTGCCTGCCCTGTGCAGGTGCTACTCCTCTGATCCACCAGGACTGCATCCTGCYGCAGACACCTGTCCTGGCAAACGTGCACGAAACAGCGGTGCCGGGAGTCCCCCAGCCCTGCCTCCACTGTCAGGCAAACTCAGGGGAGGTCCCGAGGTCCCACCTCAGGCAAGCTCAGGTGAGGCCTGGACCCCTTCCTTCCCACCCGCCGCACACCTCCCTGCCTCTGCTTTAGTCTCCTGTTTCTCCTCAGCCTCTCCATGCTGCGCATCACCTGCCTGTGCCTCAGCCTGCCCTTCGAGACGGGAGTCGAACTCGCAGCAGACAGAGCTGCCGCCTCTCTGCAGACGGGTTCTGGGGCCGGGTTCACGGCCCAGAGCTCGGGGACGGTCCTCTCCAAAGCGGGTCGCGCCCCTCAGCAGCAGCTGCTGCACTGCAGCCACCACTGTTGCTTTTGCCGCCAGGCGGAAAAGAAGAGGGGAAAAGACGGAGACGCCGCTGCCTCGGCGCTGCTGCGGGGCCAACACGCGCGGCTGCCGCCGCCGGGGCGGCTCC
>NW_028185606.1:884753-885823 GCF_003343005.1 Rhea americana
TCCCTGGCCGGGCACCAGCCGGCCGAGGGGACTCCACCAGGAGCGCGGCCAAGCCGGGCTGGGAATGTGGGAAAGCGGCAGCCGCTAGCTCCAGGGGAAGAGAATAGGAAAAGCCCCCTCCCGCCGGCGGGCCCCTCCACAGGCCTCCGCGGAAGAAAGGAATGCAGCAGCGGGGCTTCGAGGAGCCGCGTAGCTTGGGGCATGGCCCCAAAAGGGGCCTTTCAGCTCCCTGCCCGGAGCGCGCGGATGAAAGGAAAGCTAGAAAGCAGATAGTAGCCCAAGACATGGGAGCCTGGATCCCATCCAGGTTTAGGGCTGGCTTCCCGCGGCGCAGAGCGACGCTCAGGCCTGGAAGGACGGGGGAGCTGAGGGAAGGGGAGGGGGTGATTTTAGGTTTTGCTCTCAAGGAAACAAGGAATATTTCGCACTTGGGACCTTGCCAAGATCTGAGGGCCCCGGGTCGTGTGGGGGCGAGGTGTCACCTGCCGCAGAGCGGCGAAAGGGGCAAAGCCAGGTGAGCGGGGRGCCAAGGCGCCAGGTAGCCCCGGCTCCCCGCAGGACAGCTCAGGGCTCTCGGGGGTCTTGCCCCGTCCCCGGTTCCCCGTGCCCCCAGGTGAGCCAGGGCTTCCCACATCTCCTCCCCTCGCCGTGGCGCTTTGGGAGGGCTCTGCCACAAGCGCCTGGGGACGGACCCTCCGTCGKGGCCGAGAGGCAGCCCTGGGGACTCAGGGAGCTCGTCCCGGCCGCCCTTTGCCCCAGGACGGCCGCGCCGGGCAGGGGGCGAGGAGGCAGCTGGGGCGCGGGGCCGGCCGGGGGCACCTGCGGGCGCGGCGCGGCGGGGGCAGCGGGGCTCCGTCCCTCCCTTCCCCGCCCGGCCGTGCCGCAGCCGGGGGGCGACGTTACCTGCGATGATGGCCGGGTTGCTCTGTCCTCCCTCCGCCTTCACCCACACCTCCACGGTGAACTGCGCCCGCGGGATGTCGGGCAGCGCCTCCGGCCTCGCCGCCAGCTGCTCCCGGCTCCCGGAGAAGTACAGGGCGGAGAGAGCCCGGCCCCGGGGGGGGCTCGGC
>NW_028185606.1:887057-922761 GCF_003343005.1 Rhea americana
CCCCTAAGTTGTACCATGTCTGTGTTTTCCTCCTGTTGTAGCTTGGCTGTGACATCATGTGCCTGCCCACCTCGCCTCCATCCTCCATCCCACTCCTCACCTACGAGGGGGAGGAAGGGAAGGAGGAAGGCGGGAGAAGGACCCCCCGGCAGCCCTCCTCTCGGAGAGGGGAGAGGTGGTCTCGGCGTCCGCCTGTGAAATCCACGGGACGGAGAGACCGAGGGTCCCCCCTCAGCCGGAGATCTCAAGGGACTTTGCTTCTTTTTCTTTTCCTGTTTTTGCCCAAACAGTGATCCCATCTGTTTGACATGTGCGGAAAGGTGGGCTGGAGGCAAGTTAGCTGGGCGAGAGGAAAAAGCCGTGTCCAAAGCAAAACCCTATCAATCTACCAGCCTACACACAGCTGCCTCCCCCYGCCAGCCTCCACACACAGGGAGAGAAATCGCACCACGAGAGCCGCAGCAGTGGGAAACGTGTCTGACCCACCCACGGTGCCAGAGGGTAAGGCACGGGTGCTGCCAAGGGAAAGCCATTTAAAAAATACGAGTGAGAAAACAAACTTCCGAAGTTTCCTATTTGTTTCTGAGAAGCTGTCACACAAGCACACGGCTCGGGAGGTTAGGTAGGCTCCGTTTGGAAACCTCAGCAAGAAGGGATTTTTTATTATTATTATTATTATTATTTCACTCCAAAACACTATCTGTGGCGGTCAGTCTGAAGCAAGGTTGCCAACGAAAGCTGGGAGGCCCCTTCTAGGGTACAGGCTTTCAAACCGGCGAGGCAGGAGGGAACAGATTTAAGAACAAACAGCAGGAGCTGGCTGCATTTTTTTTTCTTCTCAAGGTGGGAGGGTGATGAGAAGGGGTGTGGGGGGCTGGTGCTTTGGGGGGGGGGACAGGAAAAATATCAGTGCTGGAAAATGTTGACGGCTAGGAGGGGTGAGCAAAATGCTTTGACAATCCCCTGTAAAGGAGAAGGTAACCATATAGAGAGGTAAGGGTATAGGGAGGATGAACTAGAAGGCACACTGAGAGAAAGAGAGGACACACACGGGGCAAACAAGGACAGGCAGAGCATTAATTACTCGCTCTACAAGCTAGAGTAGGACCAGAGGAGGAAAGGAGAAGCATGCGTTGGGGTGTGAACAAAATCCAAACACAACAAGAACACCCATCGCTTACAGGGAAGCAGAGAGAGAAGAGGTTTCCAGCTCTCCTGCCAACGCAGGTTGGCTGCAGAGCACGCACCAAGCGCGCAGCAGTACCTGTCCACCTCGTGCTGCCGTCGACGCGCGAAACAAGATAACCCAGTCCCGCACTTGGCATYGGAAAAATGGCCCAGCAAAAGTGTTGTCCTGGGGTAAATGCCAGCAATTATTGCTTATAATGCGTATTCATTTAGGAATGAACTGAGCTCCTGATATCCCTGTCTACCAGGGCTTGATAAAAGCAAATCCCATGGGACTGCTTATTTGGAATGGTGGTGACCTTATTAAGTGGTTATTAATCATCTTGCCGTGCAACACCCYATGAAACACAGGCATTGGACAAGGAGCCTGGACTCCAACGAAATAAGAGCTGAGAGACCCTGAAAAGTGTGGTCTGTGATCTCAGAGGTTCAGCAGAACGGGGCTCCGCAGGGACAGCCTGTCTGGGACAGATCCAGGCATCGTAGCAATAAAACCCTCCAAAAATGCGCCCAAATGAGGCCTCTATATATAGGCTCTGGACTGGACGAAAGCAAGCTCTGCTTGCTTGACGAAATGACACCCGGAAACAAATACTTCTGCTGTTTGTTGGACTCCTACTCAGCAAGAGCCGCGAAGGACTGAAACCCCACTGAGGAGTCCCTGTCCAGTGGGGAGAGACTGATTTGTTGCTCCCCTCCACATCCAGTGAAAGCTCTCCATCTCTGCTGGCATTATGCCTTGGGATTGAAGCACGTGGGCACAGTGGGCATCTCATAGCACAGAAGAAGCGAGCAAGCAGCTGGTTTATTGGGCAGCTGGACTTTCCCTCACAAGGATGTTTAACCAGGCAATGAGAAGAGGTCGGGCCCTGCCCAAGATCAAGACGAATTAGCACCTTTGCAGACCTTGCAGCAAAAGCCAAGGCCACCGCAGGGTTGCTAGCAGCTCGCCCACCACCACCGAACAGCCAGATGTTGCAGAAGAGACATGCTAGTGGCACTGCCTGCACCACCTCCATGGATCCTGGAGCATCCCATGGGACCTTGATCCACCCTGCAGCCTTCAGAGATAGATGAGAGCAAGACTAGCTGTAATGACCCAAGCCAAGGCTTTCCTCATCGATGCTGTAGCCCCTCAGATGGCCCTGCCTGGCCTGGCTGAGCCCGAGTCTGGCTGGCTCGGGAGCTGCAGAATTTAAGAAACCCCCAGAGCAGACAGCAGAGCACATTAATCATTACCTCGCGTTGGCTCTCACATGCTTTTCATTGACACGCACGCAGGTTTGCATCGCAGCCGCTGCCTCCGCTGCCAAGACGAGGCCCCGAGGAGCTTGGTAAGGCCACAGTGGATAAAAGCAAGTCAGGGCACACTACCCTGGGCCAGCTCAGCATCTGGCAGAAAAGACGCCACGGAGCTGAGGGCAGAGATGCCAGGGTGTTGTTCCCATCCCCAGCACCACTTCAGGCTACAAGGAAAATTGGTTCCTGTAGTTTTGTTTTGTTTTCYGAAAAAAAAGGGGGGCAATTAGGTTGACCAGTGTTCTTGGGTGTAACGAATGCAGAGCGTGCAAGCCAACACGGGCCTCGGGGATGCCCGGGCTTTGGTTCAGACCCCTCAGAGAGAGCCTTGAAGGCGGCACAGGCAAGGGACTGGGAACAGAAACTTTTGAAATGCATACTGTAGATATTTAAAACCATGGCCAACTTTGCCAGCAGCACAGACACGGCGAGTTGAGCTGCGTGTTTCCAGTGACTGGGTAGTATTTTGTCTACCCAGCAGACAAGGATAAACACTGGCACACAGAGATTTTTGCTGAGTAAAACCTCATGAGGGTGGCAAGACATATGGGGAAGAGCCTCCCCCTTTGCTCTTTGCCACAGACGGTCATTAAATTATTGCCAGCATCAGGCTGTGACTGCCCAGAAGGTGCCAGAAAATCAAAGTGCTAAGGACAGAGACCAAAGAAGCTGCCATGGTCCAGCCTCCCTTTGCCCACAGCAAGGGGAAGGGGGACGGAGCAATTTCTTCTTGCCACTGTTGCTGTCACCAGGCCAATAAAATAGCAGTTGAGCTGAAGCTGCCTTTTTATTCAACCCATATCGTGCTTCCCAAAAGAGGCTCTGTGTCCATCTTTCTGCTGGTGCTTGCTGGCGTTTGCAGATGCGAGAACACACTCCAGCCGCCTCTATCTCCTGCTGCTCTGTGTCCAGTCCTGCTTTGCRGTGTGTGCCACACATCATTGCCATCTGGCTCTCCAAGATGCCAGGGTAGCTGCAGCGCACCCTCGGCATATGCTCCTCAGAGGTTTCGTGTCTCAGGAAAGCAGGACGTGCACCTGTGAGAGGTCCTAGCTCAAAGCTCAACTCCCTTGCCACGGCAGTGATGGCTTTGCATCCTCTGGGGCTCGATGCATACAACATCTGGAGAGAGGTGCCCACGCCAGCTGCAGTTTGAAACCACATAGCCAATTGGCTGGTGCTCAGGAATAAGAAGCAGGGTGTAAGACAGGAAGATGAAGCAGAAGAAAGTGGTGGCGCATGGGAGAGGGTAGATTTGGCTGGATATTCCTCACCCCTTACCTACATGTCACTCTTCCTGGCATGTTTGTGTGTCCTTGCTGCGTGCTTCTTGCATCCCGTGGGCCGAGTCTGCAGGTCTCTGCAGCTGGGGCTATTTGGGGCGGGTGGCTCTTGCTCTCAGCCACAGAGAGCCTGATTTAGCAAGTCCACCACCACTCGGCAAGAGCAGCGGGCCCACACTGAGCCCCAGGCCAAACTGTCCCAAGGAGGGGAGTCTCATACGCCCATCGAAGAGACATGCTGGTGACAATCGGCGCGGGCCCRGGGCTGCGGGGTCACATCCTGGCACAGAGACTGGGCTTCCTAACACATCCTCAGCCATGCCACAGGTAAGGTGGAGAGCAGCAATCTCGCTGGAGCTGGGGCCGAGCTGTGCCACCCCCACTTCCACGCCTAGGAGACAGGGTTGGCTGTCAAGAGCCGTCAACAAAAGCCTTCRTCTCCCTCCGTGCTTTAGGAAACACTGGAGATCTCGACATGGGAAGAAAGAGACCGGGAGAATCTAGCTTTTTGTTTGTGGCCAGGCAGCCAAATCCGGCAAGCCCGAGACAGCAAGCATCAGCAATCAAAGCAGCGCGCGACAGCCGACTCCGCTGAGGGGCACAGCCCAGCCAAGCCCTCCCCTCCTCTCCCTCCCAAGTTCAGCTTCTTTTCCCAAGCAGATTAGGAGCGTGTTCAAACGCTCAGGACCCCCAGAGGTCAGCGACTCTGGCCTTGCGCACAAGAGGTTTGCTTGGGAACTCGCTGAGTTTCCTGCTTCTGGTTGGTCTGGAGATAAGCCCTGGGGTGCAGCCACAGCCGATGCCAGCTCCGGCAGGGATCCGCAGCTGCACACTAAAATAGGCAGCAGAACCTCCACAGTCCTCTCGCTTGTGCATTTACGCCCTGCAGTTGGGCTTTCCTGTCTAGTAAGGGCTAGCTGACAGCCGTCGCTCTTCCTGCCGCTGCAGSCCTCCTAAGGGCTCTCTGGTCTGGATTCTCCAAGGTCTGATAGGAAGGCTGAGCTCCCCCTGCAGCCCTTCGACCTGGGGCTGCTAGTAGGGACTCCTCGCYCTACTTTTCATGACAGTAGTTTCTCCAAGCCCCTCTGCTAAATTTGGCCATAACTGACTAAAGAGTTCAAAAAAGGGATGCATACAACCTCAACTCTTTAGCAACTGAGCTCTCAAAYAAGAATGAACTTCAAATAATAGCAAAAAAGCAGCAGTCCAAGGATATGTCTTCTCCATCATTCTTACATCCATCTCCCCAYATTTGCTTTAAAACCACCTAGCGTGTGGACAGCTAGTGGCATAGCTACAGCAGCAGCATCAGGAGCCCCCGGAGGAAGYCGATCGACTGGGCTCCCCTCAGTACCTGAACTAGCTGAGGCAGTTTAAAGCTGATTTGGCARATTGCCATCAGGTGTAGCTACAGGAGCTAGTTCAGTGCAACCTCAGCTATTGCACTGGAGCCCTGGGCTACTGGAGCTCGTGCAGGGCTGCGCTCCGAAGGACTCTTGCAAGCCTCCAGTAAAAATGATCTGCTTCCCCTCTGAAGATGGGAAGCAGTGGCAACGATTCCCCGTTGTCCCCTCCCTGGCCATGGAGCTTGTCCCTGCAACTACCTCGGTGTGTCGCCTGCACAGCCACAAGGATGCAGATGCTCAGGACAGCAGTTCTGTCCCTAAGTAGTAAAGACATTCCCTGCACAATAGCCTCCAGGGGTCGTTCCGCACCCTGGAGTTTTACATTTCACCAAGAGTTTGCAAGATGCTAAATTAAGATCATCTAGAGAACAGACCATGACCTTTGCCAGATGGGGTGTCTTAGATATTGAAAATTATTCCAACTGCTCACAAAAGGCAGGGAGTTATCTGCCTTTACGTAATGTAGCTCTTTAGCAAAAAGGAAAAAGGAAAGCATACATGAAAAAGCTAAGCAGGCAAGGTTGGGAATCAGCCTTTCACTTCCACTCAGTCACTGTCATTTGGGAATTTCAGCCCCATTAGGTTCAGATTTTTCAAGTGCATCTCAGCATCCCAGCTAGGTGGAAAGCATCTGCCAGACAGAAGCGATCAGAGAGGCATGATGCTGCGTGGCTCCCGTGCCAGGGGCAAAGGCAGGATCCTGAAGGACGTGAAGAGGCAGGCACCTGAGAGAGATACAAGTACAGCTCGGTCCAGAYGAGACTTCCAAAATCTCAGCACGAGGCGAGCTGTGCGCTGGTGGCAGGTGCTCCAGGAGAGCACCACGCTTGCAGCAGCCCAGGTGGTAAATCCCGGCGGAATAATTACATGACCTTGCCRTATTTTCAAAGGCCCTATGCCAATACCAACATCCATTGGTTAGTCCYCCTTCAACGTGCAGCTCACATGACAGCATCTCTTCCCCAGGTTAAAATGACTTTCTCTGTGTGAGTGTCAGTGCAAACAAGCCTTGCTGTCTCCACATAGTCTCCACTTTGTCTTTTCCATTTGTATACAATTTCCACATGTTGTCCAGGCAGAAAAGCCATTTGCTAAATGAGCATGAGAAAGTAAATAAAATATAAAAGGAACATTTAATCTGGAACAGGTATTTGAAGAATTGGGGGGGGGAGGAAAGGGCTAGTGCTACCTCATCTACAGTGGCTGAGAAGCGAGTATTCACAGGTGCAACTCCCAACTGTTGCTGAAAAATCCCTTTTGAACATCTCACCATCTAACCCGTACTGGGTTCAGGGACCAGCTGCTGCAGCAAGAAATGCAGCAGGAGCAAAAGAGTGGGTTGCCAGGGGAGGCGAAGGGTTGCATTTGTTAACTTYGCTCCCCTTTTTTCTTAAGGTAGAGCAGGACTTTGGCACTCCTTGGCACTGAGGCACGTCCTAATTGCTGGTCCAAAACTTACACTGTCATCGTGACATCCTGAATCTGCTCCTGGGTCAGCTGGGAGAACCTGCTCTACGATTTGGCAGTGAGCAATAAAAAGAAGTGTGAAAGAGTCAGACTCTTAAAAKCTGGCCAGTGGGGCTTTAAATATTGGGGTTTCAGACAAGTTTATCACAACAAGGAAACACCTCTGCCCTCCTCACTCATTTTTAGAAGACACAAATAAAAATAGATGCCCAAGGAAAGCTGCAGGCTCGTGGTCCGTGCTGCTGTCTCAGCAAGTACGGCAGCGTGAGGGAATACATCACATTCCTGCCGGCCGGCTGCCTAGGCGGCTTTCTGCCTCTAGCCGGGCTTTGCTGCCGGAGTCTGTGCTGTTCAGTGAGTTCGTGTCCCATCACCTGGGCAGGTCTGAGCCCTGCGGGGGAGCCTGCTACCTGGCAGGGGGGCAAGGGGAAGGCTGCAGCTGGAGAGACGGAGGAACGGACGAGCACACGCACATACTCGCACACACACACACATATGCCTATTTGCCCTTTTTGAGTAAGAGGAAAGAGTGGTTATCCCACGCTGGGCAAAAGACATCTYCTGGTTTCCACTGGGCAAGGAAGGAGACCAAGAGACAAATTCTAGGAAGTGCTGCTTGGCACCGCCTACAATTTTCCAGTTGTTTCTTCATTTGGTTGTTGCAACCATAATTTCCAGTGCCAACTATCCRATCAGTTTGATTTTGCCCATATTGTGGGCCATGCTCCCACAGATCCCAWGTACTCTTATTATTACTGGGGATTTCTGTCAATATGAACAGTTCTGGTAACTTTTTTCCATGTTATTTATCCCCTGCCTACAATGCAAACTACAGAGCTCCTCTCTGTTCTGACAAAACACTTCTCCCCATGGTGCTCTTCTTGGACCTGCTGAAGAAGCYTGTCCATGTCCTGCAGTGCCAGTGAGACCAGTATCTTAGTACCCACGAGTCTGATCTCTTCAACATATGTACTTGGAGCCGGAGGCACCAAGAGGACTGCTTCCCCCACCCTTTGCCTCTGAAGTAGAGGACAGCTAGGAGAACCTCTGCATTTGCTGGAGGATAGGCACTGCCATATCATGTTATCTGAGCTGGTTAGCAGCAGCTCACGTAAGTCTTGGCTTTGGGCTCATGAGCTCTCGGCCTCCAGTCTCTGTCTAGCAATGGTCCCGTGGTYATGGCCGCATACCCTCTGGCTTGCCTCAAGGCACAGGGGCATTCGCTCTAGCTTTACTCTGAGGCTATTTGGCACCTTAGCTCCTGAGACGTGTGTGCGGATGTTCCATGAGCCACTGGGTAAAGTCTTTCCAGTCAAGCATGGAGATTACAGGGTGCTTGTTGACATACCCTTCCTAAGCAATTCTCCAGCCCTACTCCTAAATCCAGTGCTCAGGAGTCACTTACAGCTCAATGTATCCACCCCAGCAGAGACCTTCATGTATCCTTCCTGCAGCTCACATTGCTGTGCCCAACACCACAGCTCCGTGTGCATCACCAGTATCATCCTTTCTCTCTTTATCTTGGCTTCAGCTGGGCACCGTGAAGAATGTGTTTTTAGGAAAGCAAGCCATGTCCCACATTGTTTCCCACAGTAGGGCCAGAAGGACAAGGTCATGGTAGAGGAGCTCCAAGGATTCTGCAGTCTCCCGCTCTCGCTGCCAGCTGCAGGCTGTGCTTCAGAAACATCTTCCTCAACTTTGGTGTCCTTCCTGCTCTTCCTCCTTGGATATCACCAAAACTCACCTTCATATGGCTCCCCACAGAAGCCATGCAGATCCTCTCCTGTTTTTTCAGAGCAGCCCAGTGCCTTCCAGAGCCTTGCATGCTCCACTTGCACACAAACTGTTCTTCTAGAGCACTTTCTTCTCTCCCAGGGGCCTCCAGACAGGGAGCAAAGAGCATCTTCTACTACAACCTGTCACCCAACGGTCTCACCATAGGTCCACCATTGCGTGCTGCCCTCAGCCAGAGTACAGCCATCCCAGTGACCACTGAATCCGAGTGGAGAATTGTGGACATGCCGCTTCACAGCAGGAGAAAAAAAAAAAGGAGGTTGGGCTGGAGGAATGTAAAGGTTGAAGCCTCATCTTGCTACAGTATCAGCACKCAGGCTTTCATGTGACCAGCCCTCTTAGTTCAAGCTGGCTGACAGTGCAAAAAAACCCAGGCCAAGCACCTCCAGCAAAATCCCTTAGTATAAATGCAGTGGTACCCATAAGCGAGGCTCTGGCTTCAGAGCATCATAGCAATGGGTAGATGTGGGCAGCATGTCTGCTGAGTTTTTTTCATGTGTTGCAAGCTGACCCTTGCATTGCCTGCAAAGAGGCTGCTCTAGAGGCATCCCAGGAGGCAATTCTAGCAATGAACAGTCATAGTGCAAGGAGCATGTTCCTGGAGTCTGAGCATGTCCTTGAATTTTCTCCTGTTTCTGAAGCTGTGAGAAATTGCCAYGTCCTTCTGAGGTCAAAAGAGCCCAAGGGAGGGCAAGAGCAGGAAGGCAGGGGGGAGAAACCACTGGCAGATGCTGTAGAGGACAGATGACATCCAAAATCACAAGCTCCTGCAATAGCACCTTCAGTCTTGTCTAAGGTCTTATTACAGACTCACCGACAGGCAGCTGGCGATGAATTCATGTCTCCTTCCSTGTGCATGGAGAAGAAAAGCTGCACCTTTCTGTATTGCACTAGGATACCCTGCGGCAGGCAGTGGTTGGCCCTATCTCCTTTCCCAGCCAGATTTCCCTTGGCATTTGGCACAGGCACAGCTCATATGGGTCTGCGGGGATGAGGTTAGAGGGACCTGGCCYCAGAGCTGCTGGTCACGGCGGCTGTGGTCCCATTGCCCCCACACTGGCCGCTGTGGGCCTTGGGGGAGAGGAACCAAGGGAGATGCCTCAAGGAGGCCCATTCTGTCTACCTCCTGCCTCGTGCCTGGGTTTTTACACCACCCATTGAGGGCCACTGCAGGGGGAGGAGCTCATGTCAGGCAGTTAGCTAGGAGTATTTCACCTTAGCTCAACTCCATGAAGCTACATGCCATCTGGCTGTGAAGATGGATGGGGTCCATGGTGTGCCAGCAGATACAGCAGCACTTCTCCGGCATCTGCCAGGCAGTGGGCAGTAGGTTTTGGGGCACATGTGACGGGGCCAGTGTGCTGTTCCCCGACCTGTATCGTGCCCTCAGATACCTCTGCCCTAAATGGTCCAGCAGCCCTCTGTGGAGGGCCTGGGCTTCGCATTAGTGCTTGCTGCCATTCCCCGCTTGGCTGTGGGACCTTACCCTCTTTCCGGATCCATGGCTTGGAGGGGGGGGTATTTTCCAGCCTGGCATCTGTGGAGGGTGTGCTGTGCACATGGGGCACAGGAGGAGCACAAAGAAGTAAGATGGGAAGGCAAGGTGAGGAGAGGCAAGGGATGGGGCATCTTCGGTAATTGTTGGGGTCCCAGTGCTACATGGGTGCAGTGGGAGGAGATGGTGGAGGTTTGGCCATGTGGGCATGCTCTGCAGTGAGGAGGCTGGTGGAGAGGGGAAACCATTCTGTTGTGTCCTTTGAGCACCACAGCACACACTGCTCCTCCAGATCCCAGCTTTTCTGGCTCCAGGTCACGTTTGCAGTGATGTGCCGGTAGCACACCAGTCTGCCTCCTCCTCCTTGGAGCTCTCCCGTGCTTCGCCTGGATTACTGAGAGGAGTGCAGTGGGGTCTCCATTTGCCCTCTAGCACGGAGGAGCTGGCAGCTGAGTCACTCTGCACCCAGCTGCCCTCCTTTCCTGTTGCAATAGCTTTGCTGGCCTTCAGCACTGCCCGAGAGCAGGAACATGGCTTAGGGCTGCTCTTCAGGCTCCGTTCCTGTGACAGGTGGACAGTTTTCTCTTAGAAGTCATCCCTCTACCTCCTTCAGTGGCCGATCCTGCCCTGGGTGTCTCTTGATGACACRTGCCTACACGAAGCACTGCAAACCCCAGCACAGAGAGGCTCGAGCCCCAGGAGATGCTGCCGAGGGTTTTCTCGCATGTGAGGCGGCTGCGGGAGGAAACCTTGGGCGCACAGGCCTGAGCGGGGCAGCTGTCCAGACCTGGCACGTTCCCACTTCTGGGGCACCTCACATTCCCCCAGGAGCACCGACATGGCAGGACCCGGACCCCCTGCGAACGCACTGTGGTTCTTGGTCTCCCCCCAGTGACCAGACCACATATAACAAAGCGGCGGGTTTAGCTCATGCGCTGGAGGCTCCGAGACGGAGGATTACAGCTCATTGCCCCCAGAACAGGCATATCGTTACCAGGTAATTACACTAATAATAATTTCCCTGAATCCTCCCAGCGAGTGAAGCTCTCTCCCTGGTGCCATTGCTTGTTTTTGAATATTTGGAAAMAGGAATCTATTTCCCCATATACACRAGCTCTTGAAATGTATATATTCATTCATTAAAGCACACCGATGCCGCTGAGGCAAATGACCTGTCAACAGATTTACAGCAGGAAGTAAGTCACTGCCTCCAAGCCTGTGCTTTTAATGTAATTAAAGTCCTCTGTTTGGAATTCGTTCCTAATTAATATTCATGCTCTGTTGCCCATCTGCCATTCCTGCATTGCTGGTTCCTTCTGAGATTGATCAGAAGGTTATTAAGGCTGCAAGCAGACAGAGACGGAAGGGGGAGTGGCTGGTGGGAAAAGAGTTGTATCAGCTTTTGGTAACGGAGCGAAATTGCATCCAAGCTCCTGACCGGTCTGGAAGGGGCTGCCCTAAGTAACGGCCAGTCTCGCTCTGTCACTAAGTGAAAATTAAAGGGGTTGATGGGAGCGATGGATCAAGCGAGGCCTACTGGAGAGACAGACTCRATCGGTCTGTTCCTGGAATCCCTTCGGCTTTCTTCTGCTCTTGGAGGAGGAAGAGAAGCACTGGGATCTCCAGAGCCTGGCTGAAGAGGACCAACTAGCAAGTCATGGCGCTGATGAAGCCTAATTGAGAATAAAGCCCAGTCACCAGCTCTCAGGGCTTGACACAGGAATGTAGCAATCTCAGCCCAGCATCATAAACCAGACCCGCCAGTGTGGTTATTTGGGGATGGAGGTTGACATGGATTTTATGATGAAACTGTACTCAGCTGGGCATATGTGCGGGGTCAAGGCTGTTGGGATGTCAGGGGCCTCTGTGGGCACTCAGAGCCTGCACCAACCCAGTGTGAGTCTCAGGGCAGGAAGGCATCTGCCAGGACACACCGGTTGGCTGCTTTAGGTGTGCACTTCTTGCAGCTCCTTGCAGTGACAGTGCCACAGGCTCTGCCTTTAAAGCAGGCTAGTGGCTGCCCCTTTGCTCGAGGTACAGACCTGCTCCCTGCCCTCTCCTCTTGCATACTAGAAGTCTTATTCTGCTTTCCAGCCTGTATTTATCACAGTGTTTTTACACCTAGGAAACATCCTGCCATGCTGAATGAAACAGCACTGGAATTACCATAATTGCCCACATTTTTAGCTGAAATCTGGCAAGCACCAGCCACCACTCTGTGTATGAAATGTGTCCCTACATTAGGGGCGGGGTACCATCACGCTCTGCACATGGGTTTCCGTGAGYACAAGCTGTGCTCTGCAGCAAGAGCAGACCAGGCAGTGAGGTATTTCTTCAGTGCTGGCTCTATATAACCCCATAGCTCCCATCTCCAGATGTACCCATGCCCCGTGGAGATGGTGAAGCTGGAGATTTTCTGAATTTAAAAGCATTGCATTTTTTGTAAAGTCTCTTGAACATCCTTCCTGCTCCCTGGACACAACCCCAGATAACTGATTTTCCAAGCTTACACTTTCTGCAATTCAGATAGGGAAGTGGTGGATAGAAAGCTGTAAGGAAGATTTCACCATCAGCCTCTGTTGGGCAGGACGCTGCCCTTCTTGCTTTCCTGGGCACCTCTTGTTCTCCAGAAAAGGTAGAAGAGGAAACACAGCATTTCAAGACCGAGACACCCAAGGGCTGCCGAAGGGATTCAAACACTGCTGAGCCCAAAGTACTGAACAATATTGGCTCTGCTGGGGCCCCAAGGTGCAGTGTGACTGGAGTTTCCTCAATTAATGAAGGGCATTTCAAATGGCTTTTAGATCCTTAAACACAATTGTAGGGCTTAAATTGGATGCACCCAGGTTTGAAAGCTGAGTCCCACTGGCATCTCCTGTTTATATACGAACAATCAAAGTGATTTATTTATCTGTCTAAAGCATAGCTGCTCTTTGACCGTCCATCCATTATGCTTATCTATCTGTCCTAGTTATGAGCCGAGCAATCCATCTTACCCAACCTAATGTATTCCAAATGACTCTGTAATATGCTGTGTTACGAGTGGGCTCTGCTGTGGTAGACGACACGGGCCTGGTTTTCAGCAGCGCTAACACAATTGCATTGACGTCAACCGGAGCTGCCCGTGATCACCCTCCTAGAAAATTAGGCCTAGTACGACAGATCCGAGTCAGACCTTGAAGCGATCTGCAGCTGTAATTGGGAACAGATTTGCCAAAGAGTTTGCAAGACGATGTGATGAACGCCTTGGAGAAATTTGTCCGTGTGGACCCTACGCCTGGTGAATGATGTAGGGAGCGCGTGTGTGTGCCTGGGTGCAGAAAGCTATGCGGGCCCATTTAACCTGGGCTTCTTGCTTCTCCTAATTAAATTGCAAAAGAGGCTGAGTGGTGCAGTCCTGGAGCAGTGTGTTCTCATTCATTATTGAAAGAACATGCTGCTCCTGTGTCACACAAGCACACACCAGAGGCAGCCAGCTGGGAATGTGCTCCTTGCTCTCATTTGCCCTTAACGAGAGAAACTGGAGCGGCACAACTGGCTGGCAAAGGCCAGTGGAAGAAAGTAGAATGGCTGCAAGGAAGTGCCTGCAGAGCTGGCAGGAGACGTCCCACGCAACAGCAGATGCAGTCGTGGACACATCTTGGGGGAGGTTGCCAGGAGCGCCTGCTGTCCCTGCCTGTGAGCAGCTGTGGCAATCAGACTGTGAAGTGGTGGCACCTCCTGTCCTAAGACCTCTGAGGGCTTCAAAGATAATAGCTAGCTGCAGCAGTCCCATCTCCAGGGAGGAAGAGATTCCCCGCATTGTAGAATAGGAGTAACTGAAGCAGCAAAAGAAATTAGCTCAGAAAAGAGGTTGCCCCCTCTCTTCTCATCTTTCATCAGGGATAAGCGGTTGTGATAGGCTGAGGGTGCCTGCGAGCCTCTTGTCTGTGGGTACCCACCGGGGAGGAGCAGGGTCTCTGCTCTCCATTGCAGTATCTGTTCTTATCCTGGACTCTGTTGGGGCATTTCAATCTCATGGCCATGGAGGCTTGGTCATGCTGAGGCTCAGTTGCACAGCCACCCCCGCAGGAGACTCAGCTTGGAGAGGACAGGCTCCAGATCTGGCCAGTCRCGCTCACCACCGTGCACCTTCACTGTACTACCCACACTTCACCACTGCTAAGGAGTCTAAAATAGAAGCTAAAAAAGGAAAGCTTAAACTTGCTGCAAAGGGTATCTGCACTCCCCCAGAGGAAACTAGGAGCGGTTTGTAGCTGAAAAAGGTTGAAARCATGGCCCCATCAAGAGTTTTCTGCTGGGGTTTCTGTTTGGGGTGGATTTTCTCTGGCAGAAAGGTTCCTTCCTTGCCAAATTTCACATCACGAATCTAAAACACAGGATGTTAGAGCTTTCCAAAGAAGGTTTCTTAGGATGCTTGGCAAAAAGCAAACCAAATGTTTTTCCCCTGGCCTTGTTCTTGGAAGTGGCTGACCCATTTTGGATGAAACTTCCCAGAGAAGTTCAGACTGAGGCAAATGCCTGGCAGAAAATTTCTGCCTAACTGATCGTATTTTGGCACTGTTACAAGCAACGGGAAACACAGCCTTATAATGGGAAGTATTGGGTAACCTCAATAACAAGCAGTGTTATCTACCCTGTCTACAACAAAATAATTAATTCTCATTAAGTTGCCCTCTTTGCCTTTGAAGAGGATTTCCAGATTAAAAAAAAAAAAAAAGAAGAAGGAAAAAAAAAGAAAAGAAAAGAATGAAGCAATGGAATTAGCCAACCCCCTCTGGAATCAAATAATTCCAGATCTGTACAAAGGCATATGGCCAGAGCAAGAAGAGGTGTTAAGTGCTGTGGTTAGGAGACCTCTGAACTCATCTAATAAAAAAAGACTCTTGCTGCAGCCATGTCTGAGCAAGACATTGGTTGATTGAACAGTTTCAGAAGAAGCTTTTGGATCACAGAGGAAAAGCAGGGGGTAGCAAGAGTAAAACATCAGCACATCCAAAAAATGCAATCCTGGAGAGAGAAGAACAAATAAGAATGAGGTGAACCAACTAAAATCAGACCCAAACAGAGCTTCAATCCCAAATTAGACTCAGGTCATTTCTAAAGTTTGGAATAGTTTCATTATTTTTTCTTTCTCTCTCTCTCTCTCTCTCTCTCTCTCTCTCTCTTTTTTTTTTTTTTTTTTTTTTTTTTTTTTTTTTCTCTTCCCCCTTCTGGCTGTTCAGAATTTAGGCAATAGACATGCAGAAACACTACTGAAGAAAAAAAGAAAACCTCTTTTCATGGCATTTGAGGCACTATTTTCATCTGTGCAAAATAGTTAAGCAATGCTCTTGCTTCAAGGATCTCCAGCTGCTCCCACTGGTAGCACACAGATCACTCCTGGAGTGGCCATAATGCTGCTGAATGGGGTTTATAGCCTGTCTGAAAGTAGAAATAATGAAAAATTTTTGGAGAGATTTCCAACCTGAGGAGTTCAAGAAGTTTGGATAATCTAGAAAGCTCCAGGTAAGCATCTAAATTTGGGGAATCAGGTAGACCCAGGCCCTCTCAGTCAATTTTTAAAACTGATATCAGGATGTACAGGTAGTAGTCCGACTTCTGCTACTGTTTTGGTAGGTCCAAATAAGCTCCATATYGCTTTGAGGGACTCTCACCTACGAAATGGTGGAGCAATGATGATGCTTCTTCAGGGAGGTAGACTGAGCATTACTGCTGTTAACATTGGGAATGTGGCAATAAACTGAGCAGTCACCACATCCAAGACTGAAACTCTTTCAATACTGCCTTTCCCTTCTAAATTTAGAAGCAGGGAAGTTGTCCAGAGCTGGAACAAGAAACACAGGAATCACCCTGCACTTGCATCTGCCCACCCTCCCAGCTGTGGCTCTCAAGCAGTCAGACCCTGCAAGCCATTCTGAGCCCTGACTAATTATCTTCTGGAAATTCTTGGCTGTGTTGTGACAGATCACCTTAGTTTGACMAACTTAGTTGCTTTAGTGTCAGATGACTCCGTCTGTGAGCCACAGTGACTTCACAGCTGACATGAGGCATGGGGGCACTCAGCACTTGATCAGAATGAAGTCCACAAGCCAAAAAGGTGCTTTTGTGCAGTGAAATTATTTTCACGTAGCTTAAGTCAAGCAATGAAATATTCATAGGACACTAAAGCAGTGGGCTCACTGACTGTCTTCTTATGGGAATTCAATAATACTGGAGACAGCCTTAATTCAATATTCAAAAGGCCTCTTTCTCTCTCTCTCCATCTCCTAGCTGTCTCTTTGGGTTCAGAGCTCTTTTCAGAAACCTCACTTTTATGCTCTGGTTCCATTAGTGGAGGAGAGAATGGAGGGTTGGATGGCGGAGAGGAGGAAGAGGGGGGAGAAGGAATGGAAAAGCAAGGATGGGGACCACACTCAGAAAGCATGGGGATTTCTGGTCCCCAAGCTGACTAGTGATGCTTGACTGAATAGTCTGAAATGACCCTTCCTGAAGACATGTCTATGTTATCTTTTGGGGCTAGACCCAAACTTGTGCTCAGACATGGCTGGTTTAGAGTCAGTTCTGGTCCAAGATTTGTGTAACCATGGTATCATGGTCCTGCTCACACCGCTAAACCTACTGAGAAATAGGCTGCTTGGCTCAGCCATAGTGCCATGCTAATGAGACTAAAACAATTTTTGCCTTGGTATCTATCYCATGGAAAAGACTGTGGAGACGAAGCCTATGTCTACCCCTGTGGGCCAGATACCATGAGTGCTGGGGTCAGACCCTTGGAAGGTATAAAATGCTGTGGTTGAAATGAAATCAAGGCCATTCTGGTAGTCTGTACACTGGGTGAGGTTGCAGATGCTAGCAGAGCTCTAGCAAGCCATTTTGATGCTTCCTCTTGGCCCTGCTGTCRCTACAGCTCTGGATTCATGTCCCTGGAAGAGCATTTCTGACACCTCCGTCCCCATCTCATAGACAGCAAGCCTGTGACCCTTTTCCAAGGTCATCTTTTTGGTGGAATTGCACTAAGATAACTCCCCTGAAGCCAATACTGAAACACAGTTAAAGCCTATGAGGATACAGGCACTACTTCATGTTGCAGTAGGGGGAGAGGGAGTGGTAGCCTTGCTGGTAGGAGTTTTCTGCCTGCAACAAGCAGGGCAGAAGCTCTAGGACCTTTTGTTTTTTTGAGTAGTTGAATGGCCTAGATGTTCCAGCCGAGATGAGTGATCTCCTGCTGGAGATAACATGCCAGGCAGAAGGGAAGAGACAGCCAAGCACTGGCTGTGTTTTGGTTCCTTCTGGAGCCAGGAGTGGTCCACACCCCCTCCAATTCCCCCCACCGAGCTGGCACTCAGGAAGTGGAGCTGGACACCTTTCTTTGCCACTTCACTCTCCCCAAACAGGAAAAAATGAGCAGTGATCCCTGCTGAAAGATTTTCTCCCACCTGACCCATGTTTGGGTGCTGTCCTGAGCTAAAGATTTGTCACAGCCATCTGGACAGGGGGAAGCCTTTGGCTTAGAGACACCTGAGGAGGAATATGACTGAAAGCCCTCTAGCTGCAAGTAGCCAGGATATTGATGGTTTGCTGGTTCTCCTAAGAAAAGAACAGAGGGCATCAAAAGAAACTAGCAGAGGTAGGTGCAAAAGCAGCCAAAGAGGTGACTTTTTCCACCCTGTGCAGCTGAGCTGTGGAGCTCCCTGCTGCAGGATGCCATGGGGCTAACATCTCACTTGGGTTCAGACTGCAGTCAGAAAAATTCAAGGAAGTAAGTTCTCCAAAGACTAATACATTCACAGACTGCTCAGGAAGCCCCAAGCCATGTGGTGTTGGAGGCTGGGAGAATATTCTAGGGAAGCAGGGCTAAACGCTTGTCCTGTCCACCTGCTCTTCTCTAAGGGCTTGCTGCTAACTCCTGCCAGAGAATTCATGAGCCACTTTGATGAAAAGCTACAGGAATTGCAGCACTTTTTTAAGTCTCCCAAACAGGCAAATTTTGCTTCCACAAAATACAACTCATCTCTCCTGCCCAGCCTCGTAAGGTTTTCACTTACAAGAACATTGAGTAGAAAAGAGGGCTAGGGTGTGAAGCACAGACTTTCCATGCACACAGCCCCATCCTGCAGAGCATCTGAACCACATGCCAGTTAGGAAAAAAAAAGAGACAAAGATTAGAGGATAAGTTTAAAAAGGGACTACTAGCAGAGCTGAGTAGAGCAGTGGGAGACACGTTTGTCACCTGCAGTTTTGGACAACAGTGCTTTATAGGCATTACAGCAGAGGGGAGATTTAAAAGAGCAACAGCTTTGAAACACTTAGCAGGGTTTTCTCCTCTAGGATCCTTCCCAGAGAGTATTAAAAATCAAATTATTTACTCCACAATGCACCGGTTATTTGGTTTCTTCTGGCATCTCCCTGTCTTGAATGCCCTAAAGCAGATCAGTTTCAACCTTCAGAAAACGTCTCTATTAGCATTTGATCTTGTCAACCTCTTTTTATAGCCACTCTTAAAGCTAAATGGAAGCTGCCTCATGGCTGTCTTCCATGCTGAGGAGGGCATGCAGATGCCAGCTAGCAAGGGCAGCACAGCCCAGTCCCTGTGGGGGAGACTTACAGGGACCAAGACTCATCAAAACGATGCAGAAAAAGTGGGAGAGAAATGTTGCAGTGCTCATGTGATCAACTCATCCTGTGGGGATGAAGATTAGGAAGCTCAACCCAGCAAACAGGCTCTGGAACAGGCAGGAAAGACCGATGGCAAAGCTGGTGGGGAGTGTGCCCTTGGCTGTGAGCTGCTTCTCACCTCCAAGACTAGATGGGAGACCTTTGAAGGAAAAAAAAAAAAAAAGAAAAAGTCCCTTTGCAAGGACAGCGTCTGAGTGATTTAGTATGTGCCAGTTCACCCTGAGAACCAGGCTGGCAAGGTGCCCTGGCTCGGGATACTGGTGGTGTGTCCCGCAGAAGGAGAGGGCAATCTGGACGCCTGCTTTCACTGTGCCCATGACAGATCCTTTCACACATCCTACAAGAGCCTGGGCTTGAGCCTGGGAGCCTGGCCAAACTCCAGCGAGGATCTGACATGCTGCCTCCCTCTCCTGCACTTTCCACTGGACACGCTGCTTTTCTCAGCCTGACTTCAACTGCCGCCTTGCTGCTGCGCCGCTGCCTCGGCTCACCCCAGCAGCAGCGCCTTTTCCACTGGGCATCAAACCATTCCTACGTGTGCCAAGCCTGGGAATGCCTTCATCAGGCAGGGCATGACATGTGCAGTGCTTTCACAGACCGAATCGCAACCCCTGTGCCCCAGCTCCCTTGGGAGCAGATGGTACCAAAAAAAGCAGGTAGAACTAGCCAGATTTTTTTCAAAAGAAACATGAAAAAGAGACTTATTTTTTCTTCCATAAATTACTTCAGCATCACCAGGCCTGATTCTGACCATGCAAACAGAGCAGAGATACTCCTTCTCCCTGCAGATACTTTACAGATGCTGTTTCTAGCTGTGTTTGGAATTCTTTTGTTGTTGTTGTTGTTTTAGACTTTCTGGCAATTTGTCAGTCCCACAAATCACTGTTTTGGAGCAGATTTCCCTGTGTATTTGCAGCAGGTGCACATTTCTTGGTGGGTCCTAAGAAGCTCTCATCGTCCCTGTCCTCTCTGCTGAGTGCTCTGYGTGTCTCAGTCGCATCACACCATGTAGCATGTAGCTGCTTGCTTATCACCCCAACAGTTCTAGGTTTGGGGCTTCCCTCTCACTCCGTGTCTTCGAGCCAGGTGGGATAGCTAGACTACATCTCCAAAGCAGTACTGGTATCTCCTGCTTCTGAGACACACTGGTGCAGCCTGGAAATCTTCTGATCTATTTGTGACACCTGATCCATGAAGACCAGCAGCAATATGAGGCATCCAAATGACAACTCCCAAAAGGCACTGTCATTTTCCTTCCAAACAGAAATTTGATGGTGTTGGGCTTAAACTTTTCCAAATTTGATGTACCCTCCCAACATTTCCATTTTAAAACACTGAGTTTCTTGTTGAGAGTCTGGGCAGAGGTGCCTAGGAGGTAGCCCCTCGAGCTGCGCTGCGTGCAGAGCAGAGTTTGGACATGAAGGGCATGGAGTCCATGCACTGGGGGTGGAGATGATGAAGTCAGGGTTGAGTAAGAGGTTCAGGGCAGCCATGGCTGGCTCCAGTCTATACATTTTTTCTTTTCTATAGAGGATATTTTTCTTCTGTCTTCTTTTCTCTAGGCATAGATAACTCATAGCATTTAGCTCAGGAGCTTTTCCTCACCAGCCAGATCCTTATGAACTGGCTCAATGCAGTGTGATCCCAACTGGGGATTTCTGAGAGCCTCACGATTGAGGAGTGGCTGCTGAGTTGCCTTTGCAGAAGGGTCTGTAGGTGAATATGTGGCCTGTTGAGACTCACTTCAATTTGGGATTGCCTTTGAATCCTGAGAACGTATCCACACTTCATGCCCCAGCAGAACGTAATCGCGGACAACCCTGACTTCATCATCTCCACCCCCAGTGCATGGACTCCATGCCCTTCATGTCCAAACTCTGCTCTGCACGCAGCGCAGCTCGAGGGGCTACCTCCTAGGCACCTCTGCCCAGAGTGCAGAAGCAATGCAGAAAGGGGCACAGCACATCTCAYGCTGCTGGCAAGTGGCCACGGGATGGGTGCATCTCACCCCGAGATCTGTTTTGTGATCACCATTTTATGATCAGAGCAGCTAAGACACATGTACAGTATATAGGTACCGTCCTCTCTTTCACTCAGATGATGTCATATGGGCTTGTTTTCTCTTTTTGGTCTACAAAATCTGAGTGAAAGGTTAGATTGGATCTGTTTGTGTCCCTGTGCACAGAATCATCACAGGGCAGGCTGACAGAAAGACTCTCACAATTAGCAAGTGCCCTGCATGGGAAACAGCCCCATTTAGCACCTGATGGAGGATCAGACAGACACCCCTAGCCCATCCTCCCAGTCATCTGCCAGCCTCTGCTGGGGCTGCTTGATGGATGTGCACCAAGCAACAGCTCTAACAGAGAAAGCACAAGAGGTCCAAGTATCACATTACAGCTTCATGCCTTCAAGTTGGCAACCCAGGAGGTGCCAGAGAAGGAAAAATAGGCAATACTCTTTGTGCAAGAGATCTTGGATGTGATAGTGACAGGATAGGCACAGGAATCTGCAGAGACATGCCTACGCCCGCAATGGAGCTGCCTCCTAGCCTCCTACCTCCTAGCCACATGTCCCCAGGCAATGCCTATTTGCTGAAAGGGGAGATCTTGAGCACACATTTGCTGACAAGGAGGAGAGAAGACATCTGAGACATGCAAGTCTGCCACCTCATATACCAGTACTGTGGCATCAAAGAGCAAAGGAAACTGCAGCTGAAGACAGCATGGACAAAGAAGTGATACAGATTTCACATACTCAAATTTGTGTGTTTATAAAAGCAAGATGAGCCTCTACTGCTTCATCAGAGTAGTTATTCATGGTTTTCTATTCAAACCAAACCTGATTATGAGTGTTTCTGGCGTGGCCTCTATGAGAACAGATTAAACTAGACTATAAATGACCCTTGGTTGCTGCAGCTGGAACACCACTTGGCTCAGGGATTAATTTGTTCTGAACATTTCTTTCTTAGAAACCCTGGACAAGCCTCCAGTGCTATGTTGTACCAGGTGATTCTTGTAGCAGCTCCACACTCACCTGGACAGAGGGGAGGATCTTGTTGTTTAATGGTGTTCCTCCAACTCAGGGCTAACCTGTGGAAAGGAGGAGCTGGGGCCAGCACAAGTGCCAGCAGGGATCTTGAGATGGCAGCTTGCTTTCTGCTGGGTCAGTCACTGTCAGAGAAGTGACCTGCACAGATCTTTTTTGATGCGCATGTAAGAGGGGSTGGGCTTGGGTGGGCCCTGGTTCCTTTGCTCTACTTTTCCATTGTTTTGTAAAATACAAATGCAGCTTAAAGTTGTTTCACAATCACCTCTCATTTCCAGTAACCTTCCTAGGCGCTAGAGGCTGTTGTCTCCTCCCTTCTGCTATGCCAAGCCAGCAGGGATGGGAAGCAGTATCATCAGTCCCTGGAGCGAGATGTCCTTTCTCCACCTCACTCAAATGCATCCACAGGGCCTAGAGGACTCCTCATTGCTTTCTCAAAAAAAAAAAAAAAAAAAAAAAAAAAAAAATCAGAAAAGCTTGTGAGGAGGAAATCCTGCCAGAGCCTCTTACTTTTCAAGGAAAAACAAGACAATCCATAATAGTTTACAAGGGGATAGGAGCCACTAGTACGACAGTGCACATGCAAGAAGCAAGTTTGCCTTCTACTCTGTGGGCTGTGAGCAGAGGACAAACCCACAAGCCTGGCCCCTGGAAGGTGCCAGTTACTTGCAGAGGAGAGGGAGTAACTCTTGGCCCTTCAGGCTTGGTAGAGGTGATGCTCCTTTTGCTCTGGGGATCTTCCCTTTGCATTCCACATCTATTTATTTGTACACATTTTTTTTGGCAAGTTCGCACCACTCTTCATTTTGGAGGGGTTTTCCCCTGAACAGCCCAGTTTAAGTTATAGTCACCAAAGTTTCCTTAACTGCTTTAAAATTATTTACTGTCTGCAATAGCATCCTAATGGAGAGCTTCATATCTTGAATACAGCATGGCAAATCACAATCTTACYGTAAATATAGCTCCTGTTGCCCTATCTGTGTATGCTCGAAAGTGAAGCTTCATTTTCTTCAGACTTTGTGTTTTATACTTCAATTCCCAGTTTTAGACAAAGCTCCTAGGTAGGCTTTTTCTATATTTGTGGTGTTGATAACATGTGGCACTCACTCTTCAAGCTGGCAACTCCCAGCAAGCATCAGAGTACAGGTAAATGCCAGCTGATGGATTCAACAGATATTAATGTTGAGAGGAAATGCATAGCAATATTTAACAAGGGAAACAAGGTTATAAACTAGGCTAATTAAGATTACATGGGAAGAGTGTGACTGAGCAGGGACAGGACCCTGSGTCTCCAGTAGTCCTCCTCACCTTGTTTTGATCCCTTTCCTGTGAAGGACAGCTTGAAAAACCAGAAGGTCTAACTTTGTCCAAGGCACCTACTGTATCAGCAGTTCTTGGGCCTCATGCCTGGTGAAGGACTTGCTTTCTTCTCACATAGTTTTACTCATTGTGCAGCTGGTGGAAAGTTTGCATCTGTACAGGGATGCCCCAGTGTTTCCTGACTGCTCCCAGGTTTTCCTTTGATGAGCTGCCTGGTTGAARACACTTGCAGACTCATAAGCATCCAAAGTAGACCTGGGCATATGCTCTGTGAGGAATAATATCACTGATGAATGTTGCCTGTCTGAGTGAATTGTCTGCTAGTAGGTCACAAATTACTCAGATGTGTCTATTACTCCCAATTATTCACTGATTCATGTGGCAGTTTACGTAGGAGCTCTTTGATTAGATTCTTCAATATCGAATGCCCTGGCTCTTTGGCCTGAGTTTCTTGGACACGTAAGCCTCAAGGTCATAAAGCATTCTTATCCAAAAATCTTGACCTTATGTTTAATTTTATCTCTATTGACGTTAACGGAGGCTAGTTAGACTTAAGCTGAAAGTTAAGCTTTCCTGTATCAGGGCCTCAGTATGTTTCCCTGCACTGACTGATGACCTGAATTCAAAGATGTCTCTTCCCTGGCTTCAGTGGGTTTCAACTCTGCATGTGCATAATTCCTGGAATCAGTTTTCCACCACAAATGATTACGAATCCATCATTTGCTTTCTGCAAATATTCAGCAGAATTCCCTCAGCATTCAACATGCTGGCAAACTTTCCTACCAGTAAATCAGCTGGCTAAATGGTTCCTGGGGTAACAAATACCGAGAGTACAGATCCTGTCTGGAAATGAATGGATTTAAACATTTGAAATGAACTTTCATGGGATAACTTTTTTCAGCAATACCMCAGTCTCATGGTATGTTAAAGACAAGGACATGGGCAAGAGAATTAACATATGGACAGGCACAGGGTAATCTAGAAAGGATCTTTATGGTTTCAGCAGGTTCTTATGAATCTAAACTCCAATTGGCAGTTCCATGGAAAGTCCTTGTAATATTTAGGCTAGATTCATCTCACCTCACATTAGAGGTCTGTAAGTTGGTTGTCTAAACGAAGACAGTCAGTGGGACTCCCTCTCTGGTCAGTGAAGGGAGATGAGGGAGAGAAATGACTTCAGGCCAGAGGTTAATTTATCCCAGCTACCTGAGACAACCAGCTTAGATGAAAAAATTCCTCTCAGCTGGTTGATGTCTCAGTCCTTTGGCTATCAAGGGATCTTGGATAACTTGCTTTTGCTGTGACAAGGTTTCAGATGGTTGCAGTTAGTAAAAGTGAATCCTGCCCTTCAGTGCCTATGTGTGCCTTTGCCAATCTTCCTCRCTACCCAAATACCCCAGTCTCCACAGTCCGCTTTGCTTTATCTCCAAGGCTGCTGTTCAAAGAAGGGTAAAATGCCTTCAGCTGAGTRGTGGGAGAGAAGCAGACAGGGCATTGTGGTTCACTGGACAGATGCCTTTTCCTGTAGCTGCTTCCAGCACAAGGTTGTCCCCTCCAGGCTCATGAGCTGGTGCCTACCACCACAGGGTGGTTCTCACTGGTTTTCTCCTGGTGCTCACAACCATCATAGCTGTGAGAAAGCTGCAGGCAGAAAAGGGGAGGAAAAAAGACAGAAGCAGACATTGGGAAATGGATAAAGAAGGAAACCCAGGAGTCTGTGACAAACTCTGCACTGAATCGTTGTCAAGGTTTGCTCAGAAGCAAAGCAGAAAGGTTCTCAAAAAAAAAAAAAAAGGTTTAGAAGAGACATAGAAAGACCAGAAGACCAAGCTCTTCCCAGTGCCTTCCCGACAAACCTTTTCTAACTACTACATAAAATTCCCTGGCAGTGGGAACTCTCCAGCACAACGTGCCCTAATGCCTTACCCTTTTCCAGGTAGGAAGAGTTTTCCTCACATCTTAGCTAATTCTCTTTTGCTGCAGTTTAAGCCAGTCACTTTTTGCCTTTTCCCTGAGGGACATGGGGAACATTTCTTTCCTTCTCTCTGGCAGTTTCTAACATATTTGAAGGCTGCTACTGTTTCTCCCCTCAGTCCTCTCTGCTCTCAGAGGAACTGCCTCAATCCCTCTCTTGCCATGCTAGCTACTTTTTCCCAAACCCACAGAGTAAGTTCTCAGTATTTGAGGCAGCTTAAAACACAGATTTCTTCCAGCCCCAAGAACTGATTACCAGCATCTTTTAAAAAAGATGCACCTACTTTCCTAAAAGTATTCAACTCCAAAGTCCCACCAGGAGTTCAGTGGGAGTGGAGGACTCCTATCACCCACAGGAATCACATCACACCAGTTTAAATACCTAGCTGTGGCTGTGGAAGTGGAGGTGTCATTATCTGGGCCAGATGTGGGTGTTTGTGTATTGGCATAGCCTACAGCGTGTTTGTAAGAAGTGAATCATATCTATGATCAAATCAGATCATTTGTTGACTGCTGCCCCTCTCTGCAAACTATTCTTGAACAGATGACAACTCTCTCCAATTTAGTCATTAGTCCTAATTATTTACTCAMTCTCTCCTATTAATAATAGGTAGACAGCAGATTGACAATAAACAGCTCTGCACAGTTATTTTGYTCRGTTAYGTCTGAAACATGAGCTGTGCCAGGTATTTCTGACAGGGCACATATCATGCTGTGAAGTTTGTCTACTTATTGCACRGATATGAAATCCTAGAATTGCATTTCTGGTGTGAATGCTCCTGTTTGCAAAATGAATACATGCCAAAAAGCAGCTGGTTCCCAGACCTAAAGGCATTTGTTTGAATATTTGTGAAAAGTGAATACAAAGAAGGACCAAAGCAAATATATTTTAAATAGCTTATAAATCACCGCCAGCACATTTTACAGGAGACAGTTTTACCATGTCTCCACATATTAAGTGACAGCACAGGTATTTGCCACTGAAACTAAGCGAAACTGCAGGGGTGCAGGAAAAAGTATCTGATATTTAATTAGCATGATACTAATTAGCCAGATCATATTCTGTTCTTCCATCTGCACAAGAGCCAAGTGATGTCAAGCATTTTAGCAGTGTGAAGCCCTCTGTCTTTCTTTCCCCATGTTATCTGGGCAAGGATCCTGGACATCATCAAACCATCAGCAAGCAAGTTGCTTATTATGGCTAAGCAATTTTAGGATCATACTTGAGGCTGCAGTCCTAGATTTCACTCTTCGCAGGGAAGAGAAACAGGAATCTCCTTTAAAAATGTAAAGGCCTAAACTTTAAGCCACACATCAGGCAAAGCCAACAGCTCATGAGCATGCCCTTGTCCTCAGAAAGAGGYGGCTGCCATTCCAACTCAAACCAACTCCAGCCAAAAATCCCTGCTAGAGAAAATGTATTGACTTCTGGTGGCGAGAGCTTGTTTTTTGGTTTTAAATTCACTCGAGATGCAGTTTATCCAATTATCAGCCATCTAGAGAATGAAACATGGCTTCATTCCAAATAGGCAGGAGAGAAGATGACAACCAGGTTAACCCTTTGTGTACCCTTGAATAGGCAACGGTGGGCAGCAGGACAGCACCAAGTGAGCCTACATACATGCATCATATGTTTCTGAAATTAAAGCTACCAGCTCACAGTCACCACAGGCAGAAAAGGCAAATAAAGCTTTTACACTGGCTATTCCTTGTAGAGCAGGTGGAAGATAAAATTTGTTTGGTGTGGTACCCAACAGGAAGATGTTCTCTACACAAGCTCTGTTTTGTAATGGGACCCCATGCAGAACAAAGAGCTCTGTCCTCAAGGGACACCCAGGGCTGTAAAAACAAAGAAAGAGACCAGGAAAACATCTGGTTCATTCTTGCTCTGAAAAGCTCTCTACCATCAGGTATCTTAAAGAAAGACCCTGGGCCAACAAGGGGTTTGTGGACTAAGACTGAGATTCAGTGGAAAAGGCAAAGGGGTTCAGATATAACTGAACTAGCAAGATGTAAATCCTTGCCAAATGCTCTGGAAAGCACRGAGTCTCAGGCCAGGAGTGACAGCAGGGACCACGTGCCAGCACAAGGATCCCTTGGGTGCTGTCAGAGCTGCAATAGTTTGAGCTTTCTTTGATCCTCTAGGATGAATCCAAAACTCCTGAAGACCAGCCATTTCTAGTTTTGCCCCCTTTGCTTTTGAGCAGTGTGGCCAATTTTCAGCAGGTCTCCAGAGGAAGAACTCCCAGATACACCAGTCCTAGGAGCTTTGGTGCTCCTAGGAGCACAAAAGTCAGTAAAAGGAAACAGGACACAACCTGTGCAAGTCTCCCACTGAGGCAGACCTCCATGGCCACCCTGCATCCTTGGTAGCAGCAGAATCCACACCTTGGGCTTTCTCTTTCCTCGCAGAGGTGGCATTATTACAGTGCAGTTAAGGATATGGAGGTGCATCTTAGGGAATTGAGYTTTGTTAGTTCTCCTGCCTTAGGACAGTTTCCTTCTTTTTCCTCCTTCCCACCCACTGTAGCCCCCAGTTTTGATCATGTGATAGCACATGCAACCTGGTTTGCACAGAAACAAAGCATTTATCCATCTGTATGCATACAATCCTCCCCATCCAATTTAGCTTATTAGACAGCTTAAACTAAGCAACATTGTGGCTGGAGGAAGTCAGCAGCTCCATAGAGGCTACCTCCCTGTGAGCTGGTTGACCACAGGGTAGAGAGACTATTTCCCTCATTGAGGAAAAAAGCACAGAACAAGCACAACCCATGCTAGACAGAGAACCCACACCAGGAAACGCTGTTATGAATGCCCCCACCAGCACCCACCCTTTCTGTGCACGAAGGACTCCCGCCACACACATCCAGCTTTGGGGAACCAGGCTTTGCCTCCATGGCTCAGGGCCGCTCAGTTTCTCACCCTTCAGGAGTAGTTACTTCATTCTGCACTGATAGCTCAGCCCTCTTGTACCCTTTCCCTTTGAAATATAAATCAAAGGGTAAACTCTTGCAGCAGGACTCCCAGGTTCAGCTCCCAGCTACTGAGTCACCTAATGGCCTTGTATTTCCATATAGCAGAGATAATGCTGCTTGTTTTGCCAGGTTTGTGAAGCCACACTCCTTTATGGGTCTGAAGAGCAGCAAGATGCTGGATAAAAAGAAAACACTAACCAGCACAGCTTTTGCATATGCTGCTCAAAATATAGTCAGACGTAAATACAATTTGCACTGGAAAACAAAACATTGGGAAARGTTATGTTGTATTTGGGGACGTTCAAGCACAAATTTAGTGATTTCTGGAGGGTTTCCCTCCTTTATTAAATTGATCTGACTTAGACCTGGGGGGAGCCTCACAACCGCTTTGGCACTTACAGCAAGCTTTGGCATTCTCGAGAAGCAAGATTTGCTCTCCAGGGGATAGGGGAGAAGAGTCATTCCTGGCAACATCAGCTCTGCAGCATCCAGAGATGGGAAGCTGAATCCATACRCTGGGCTCTCCCTGCAAGAGGGACRGGAAATGGCATCACTTTTCTTTGTCATTATCTGACAGCAGAAGCCTCAGGAGGGATGGATCAGGGAAGTAGCAGGTTGCAGGAACTGGGTACTGAACACTCTCGCCTGGACTGAGTTTGCCCTCTGATGGTAAACACCGGTAGTGAGAACAAGTGGTCTCCAAAACCCATCCTCTCCCATAGGGCTCAGGGGGGCTTCTCCATCCCCAGCTGAAGCACCTGATGCTAATAAAACATTTTTGCAGCATTACTGCTGTTCAAGCATCCTCAGCTTCTGGGCTAAGATTTATGTTGGTGAAAGCAGCATTTTCAGCCACCTCCTTAGACCATAAATAGCAGAGTCACACTCTGGCCCACACAGGTGTTGCCAGGGACAGGACCCTTGGCAGACGAGGGAGCAGTGGAGCCAGCTTTCAGCCAGGGATGCAACAACAGAATAAAGGGAACAGTCAGTGCAGGGAAAGCTTTTCTGAAACCCAGTTAAAGAAAAAGGCAATCAGGGAACAAGAAGACAAGAGAAGAAAAAGAAGAAAGARAAGAGAGACATTTTTTGCCAGCAATTTACCAGCTTACCCAAATGCAGCAGCTGACTTTTTTGCATGGGATATTCCTGCAAGAACAACTCCTCTGGCCTGCCATCATCAGAGCTCTGCAGAGTGAAGGTAGGTTTAACAACCAGGATACAGCCATATTTGTGCTTGCCACCTCTTGGCTAGCACAAGAAAACAGCAAGAGCAGAGCTGCCCCCCAAGGGGGACAAAACAGGAGCCAAGTGTGACCCTGACATRGGCAGTGCCCTCACAGACCAGGGTACAGCCCCACAGAATCTGAATATAGCAGGTAGAGCAAGGGCCTGGAGACACAGTCCACTGACWGTCCTAGACAGAGCAAAGCAAACAACCAAGTCCTCCACCCACCAAAGAGCAGCAGAAAATAGGGCCAGAAGCAGGACTAGAGCAAATCTACCTACAGCAGAGGCTCCCAGCCCACCAAGAGGACATGACACAGACACCCCCCACAGCTCAGACAAGGGCAAGGTCCAAGCCTGAGCTTAAATAGAGCACCTGGACCAAGGGTGCATGGGTGGAGGTCCCAGGTGAGGCTGGTTGGGGCAATGTAATGCCTATTGGTGTGTTTTGGGCCTTCAGAGGCTGTATTGAGGGGCATGATTTAAGCACCTTTTTGCCTCTGTCTCCCCAGTTTCTCTGCCAAACAGCTGGTCAGACCCCAGGGACTCATCTCTACTATGGCAGAGCTGTTGAATTGCTTGCTCTTCATGGACATCAGTTTAAAAAACAGGTACTAAGCAAGGACTCTGCTCCCCTGCACATACATATAGGAGGAGACAGGAAGGATTCAATAGCTGTCAATCTTCTYTCCTCTTTTTAGGTTAAAGGAGAAGAAGACCAGGTATGCAAGCATGGAGATCACAGAGTCAGGAGACAGCGATACAAACCCGAAAAAAATAAATAAATCTAGGGACTGCAGGGCTGGATCTAGAGAAGAAGAAATGTATAGGGTGTGGTAAYCATAAATGGCAAACCTAGGTAGGTCAGGCTGTAGGGAGGCTAGACCAGTGGGTAAGGACCAGAGGAAGTGGGGGCTGGRTTGCTAGATGCTGAATTTTGTGTGTAGACCCTAGCACCTAGTCAGGGCACTGCACTGCATTTGCTTGGCCGAGTGTGCACAGAGGGACTGGAGCAGTCATAACTTTGTGTCTTGTGCAACCATGAAAAATCTGTATTTTACCCAGTCTGTGGGCCACAAGACAGCATCACAGTGTGTTCTGTGCCCAGGAATGCAGGTGCTGGAGGCGATGCAGGAGTGCAGACTCTACTCCAGGCTGACATACCAGGGAGCAGAGGGCAAGAGTAGCACACATTCACCAGGCAGAGCAGCTCAAGCCCCGGCAAACATATGTGTATTGATCTTCAGGGTTGGTTCAGACAATAACTGAGACCCTGAGATAGGTTGTAAATTTATTTGCAGACTCCAAAGCCCTCAGAATAATTTTTCTAAGCGGATAACCAGCAGAGACATCATTTTACTTCTGCTTCAAAGAGGAGATGCACCAGACATTTCCTTCTGCCCCTGCAGGGTTTGGATTTGGGCAGTGAAGAACTGCCCAATATGGGTAGGATAGAAAAGCGCAAGGGGGAGAGGCAACTGGGCAGCCTGGATTTTCCGGGTTGAAAGTCACCTGCTGAACCCCACCAAATGGTCCCAGGGAGGCTTTTTAACCCAACAGCTCTACCATTCAGGACATGCTCATAGGTTTGTACCAGGAGAATCAGTCCCAGTGAATGAAAGTGGGCTGAGAAATGCTCAGGCTGATCAGTCCTACCACCATCATTCGAGAGGCCTCAGAATCATGAGAGCTGAAACAYATTTCTTTATGTAAGTGTTTCACCTTTGATTTTTTGAAATCTTACAGCTCACTTTTTCCAGACTGCCTCTATAACCACCAGGGCCAGACACTTATTCTTTACAAACACCACAAAGCAATGTGTCTTATGCAAACACCAGATCTAAGCAACCGGGACTATAGGAAAACATCAGCTTTGGCAAGCTGTGCAGTAAATCATAACAGGTGGCAACATTAAAGACAGATGACTTTTGTTGTCCATAACATAATGGGAGAGAGAGAGAGACCTCAGATACCAGCACATGCTAATGCTTAAAAAACCAGTTGCGAGTTGCTAAATAGACCTGTTCCATACAACAAGGATACATAAACTACATCAGCGTCAATTATATTTTGTGGGAAAGAAATCATCCTGGACAGAGAGCCCAAATTAATCTTTATTAAAGTGACTCAGTAGAGTTACATACGGAATGAGTTTGATCATGGATGTATTTAGGYATGGTGTATTAGCAGAGAGTTGTAGCAATAGCAGCAGATGAGTTAGGCTGTGAAAGGAGGCCTTAGTTCGGATTTGTTCAGAAAGCCCACTAGTTGAACAGAAGGACTCTCAGAGAGMAAGTGCCTGCCACAAGGCAACCTCAACCCTACCTGCTGGGCACGTGCATTAATTATAGTGTGGTGTTTAAATTATAGTGTCGTGTTTAATAAAAGATGGTATCGTTTTCCCTTGTAAAACAGATTTCATAATTCTGAGCAGTGAATCAAGTATTTCTGCTCGTACAGGTCAGAAATGAAGTCAGACTCTTCTGTAGCTTCACTTCAGTCTGAACACATTAAAATGGAAGTTGCACTGGTATTTCTTGAACATACAGAGATCTTTGGCTCCCTGTAGTACCGGCAGCTTTGGAGATGATATTTCAATACTACAGAACATTCACTAAGTAATTTTAACCTCATTTTGTAATTCTGTCAAGTGAAATGCCTCTTTAGAAGACCTGAATGATATAGATTATGGTGAAGGGACCAGACCGCTCCCAGATACCAATATATCTTTTTAAGGATCAGAGCTTTTTAAACACAACGGTAAATGTTAATATTTTATTTTCCTGTCTCTCCACTTCTGAAAATGACCGAACCACTTTTGCTCAGAGTCTCTACAATAACTTGGAATTAGGCCGAGGGCTAATGCATAAAGTTCCATCTGGAAGTGGTAAAAGCGTTGTTATAAAGAACTGAAAAAAAATCCTTTGCTAATAATCCTGCATAACTCTAACTGTAATAGATATCGCTAAGCATCCTAAGCTGAGAACGAGCCCTCTAGCCTGGGTGCCAGTGCCTGTCTGATCATGCCCTCCAAATCCCCATGTCTGTGTCAGGCTTCTTGAGCTCAAGTTTGGAAAGTCACGTTCAGGTTTCTCCCAGTAAATAGGGGAAGGGGGGTACCCAGTAAGTAGAAACTGCATCTTCTGGATAGCTCAGCCRCAGTTTTGCTCTGGGAGAAGTTGCTGACAGCCTAATTTTCAGATTTATGGAGCATTAAGAGTTCCCATTGAATCTGTAACCAGGTGATGAATCTGTCCATGCTTCATTTTCCTCAGCTAGAAAATGGGAGAAATGGCATTTCTGTCACTGGCTAGCTGAGAGGTAAATGCAATGATTATTCATAAAGTTCTCTAAAGCCCTCTGGAGCAGCAGTTCCCAAGTGAAGGGTGGCAAGTCTTGGCAGAGGTTGCAGCATTCCTGAACGGACTAACAGACCCAATGGGAATTAGGTGGCAGCAATGGCATCAGAAATGGAAGCAGGAGTAATTTCCATAATGAGTCACTGGCAATCAGGAGCCAAGCCTGGAGGGGACTGTCACTTCCCACAAACATCTGGCGCACACACCCTTTGACACAGGGAAAAAGTTGCTGTCCCCCTGGTGATCGCATGCAGCATTTTCTCAATTATTTTCTGGGACTGGGCTAGCAGCAGGCATGACCACTGCAACAGTGTGTTGTACAGGTAAATGGAGGTGCCATTGTAAAAGTCACACAGAGTTTATATCAAGTAGGATTTATGTACTCAGAAGAGCAGAACCTGTATTGTTATTAAGGTTCATTCAACTACAGATTAATGCTAGTGCTGGTGCATCTYTCCTTGCACAGGATAAGAATTAATACACCACCGTTCAGGCTGTGGTCAGTGACCAGCTTTGGAGGCTGGAAAATAGAATAAYGTAAGAGCAAATTCCTACAGCCAGTCTTACGAAATGCAGGGGCTCTGTGCAAATTTTCAAAACAGGTAACTGCAGGAGAAAGTGGCAGTCATACAGGAATTTGCTTCAGTTAGGTGCGCAAAGTGCGCAATTACATCTGAGAAGGGAAGGGAGATGTCTGATTCGCAAATGCGATTGCTGTATACCTATGCCAGCTTGGTACAATACAATCGCCTGGAGTTTCAGAGGTCTGAAACCTCTGAAAAGAGAAGAGTCTTCATTATGGTGGTCCTGCAGACCAAGGCCAGCAGTCTCCCAGAGCCCCAAAGAGTAACAGCCTACTGTTTGCTATCASCCAAGAGCTGGTATTGAATTCTTGCACCACTCTCAGAGTATCGCTGATACCAGGTATGTCTATTACAAATATCAACTTAACTGTATAAAATAAACTTGCCACTAAAGTCTAGGGTGGGAGACAGTTCACCCCACCATAACTGTCTATTTTGCTTTTTGTTTCAGGACAGTCCGTAACAGGTCTTGTTTACCGTCTGGGCAGGAGGCATTTGCCTTGCTGTGATGAACATGCCTTTGAAGGCAGACAGGCACAACAGCTAGTCCTTGAGGAGGAGATGCAAGGGTAATACCCAGTTTAGGTGAGGAAACACAAGCAAACCATTGGAGGCAAGCGTGAATCTGAACAGGRCTTTAGGAAGAGGGTGCAATATAAGGGTGCGGATATCCGCGCGTCAGGACTCTCCTCTTCACACTGAACGCAGCTCCACGGTTTCGCTTGAGTACGGGATCTCAGCTGYGAGGCAGTGTAAGCGTCTGGCACATTGCTAACTGGAGGAAATAGCGAAAAACCTCTTACAGCTGATCTATAATATTTCTCTTTTGTATCGCTGCCTTTGAGCCTAATAACTGTATTGTCAATATTTAGACTGTAGCAAATTACTTCTTAGTGCTCACGTTGCGCTAATGGGGATTGGAAGATAACTGGCCCTCTGCAGCGCCTGCTGCAGTGAACTTCAAAACCGTGAGGTTTGCCATGTCCTCTATTTCAGCGCAACCCACAGGTATCTCCGAGAGCTAGTGTGTAATCTTCCCTTAGGCTGCATACAGTGATCTGGGAATTGGTAATGCAAGGCAATCTCGGCACAGGAATGTTTCTGGRGGTTAGCAGGAGCCAAAGGCTCCTCAGTATACATCAGGGCAGAGAAGAGAAGGTTTTAGCTTCGAAGGCCTCTAACAGTCCATAGTGATCTCCTACAAGCTCGACTATYAGGGAGCTGATCTTTTGGTGCTGAGTGTGCTGGGTTTCCATGCTCACTGCCAGCCCTGGGGGTGGAGGTGTGGCTGAGGAGMAAAACTACATATGGACAAAACTGGGCATGTTTTGGCCCCTCTATTTCTTTCATATTTATGCTAGCTTTACACCTCTGAATGTTTAAYTTTACTGGCTTTTCCCTGCATCATTTTTTTCTCCCTGGAGGTCAGAAAGTAACATTAAGTACCAAGGAACAGCAAGACTTTTTCAAGCATCAGCCAATATATCAGTAAACATGAAGCATGTAGACATGCTATTGCCTATACTACTACTATTGCTACTTTGCTTCTCCACTAGAAAATCTGACAGCCCTTTGCAGGCACTCATCCATAAAGCTTTGCATCCCTCTAGAAGATAGTGAAATGTTGCTTTCCTTTCTTTTAGCAAAAGGAAATACGAGGTGCRCAGCCGTCAAGAGGCTCAAAGAAAGGTGTTTAGGCACTCCAGCTCCCACTGAAAGCAGTGGGAATTGATGTGTTTTAAAGACTTTATGGAGTTAGTCCGGAGACTTGCCAAGGTCAGGAGGATATTTATAGAAGGCAGTGGAACAGAATCTTTTGCTTTAAAAAAAACACACTAAGAACGACAAACAGGAAACTTCTAATTGTAGCAGCCCAAGTTTAAATCACAGAAGTGACTAGAAGCGACTATAAYGGCAAATGTTATCTTGCAAAGGTGAGACTACTGATCTGGATGGTAACRAGAAGCTTCCTTAGAAATTCCTGGCCTGCACTGATTTATTTTTCTGTGCTAGCATTCTTCACACAGACAGTTTTGGTTTTGCTAGACTGTTTCTGGGTACGGGTTGGTTTGGATTTGGTTTGTTATTTTTGCAGGGTGAGGGCTGAGTACACAGAAGTAAATGCCTTAAACGTATTTGAACACACTTGGAAGGGGAGCAGGGACAGCACAGCCGTCYGCGTGCATCAGCCTCTCTACGTTAACTCCAAGTGCTGTGCTTTGCTGTGCTCCCTGGGGGAAACGCGGGATCCAGGCATTCCTGCGGCAGGCCAGAGACGTCTCCGGACCAGCAGCGCCGGCCTGGAGCCACCTTCTTCTCTCAGGCCGGCTTTACCAGCCGGTTTGGTCCCACTGCGATCTGTACGCCGCGGACTCCTGAGAACTCTGGGCAGGTGAAGCTGACAGCGGACGACACGCTCAATTTAAAGCGGGCAGYACGTTTCCGAAGCTTGTTGGGGGAGAAATGAGGGGAAATGGCAGGTACCCCTGAGGTATCGGCCGCCCGCCCGAGCAGGGGAGGGCGCAAAGGGTCTCTCAGGGAGGCCCGCTCCTCTCGCAGCACCCGAGATCCCTGCGGGCAAGGCCGACTCGGCCCCACGGGCT
>NW_028185606.1:923722-994729 GCF_003343005.1 Rhea americana
TTTTCAGACAAAATGAGGTTACTCCCAGAAGTGCGAGTGCCGGGTGAGCCCCGGCCCAGCAGAACTGGGCGCCCCTCCGAGGGGGCCTGCCGCGCTGAGTGCTTTTCGTAGCCTGTTGACATCGCAAGCAAATGTTCCCTTTTCCAAGCCAGGCTAGCGTGGAAAAGGGCTAGAACGGTTCCAGCCTCTKGCATGTGCAAAGGCCTCTCTGGCCAGAGGCTAAGTCTTCCCAGTGCCCCCTTACGACCTGTTGAAAAGAAAGTCATTAGGGGATTTTTGTGCTCGTTCAGGTGGTCTGGAAGTACGTCCCCTGGTTGCTGATAGGGGAGGCAGTTGATAGCACTAACAAAACCGATGCAGGTTTTTCTCTGTTGCTGGGAAAGGATTGTAGCTTGAARTAACAGTAGCATTTGTGTCAGTCTGACACCTAAAACCAGATGAGTAGGAAACTTCTGTGGCAATGGGATGGCTTTCCTGAAGGCATTGAGATGCTGTCCTAATGTTCAGGCAAAACTATGTTATGATTGGTTTTCAGCAAAAGTGGTAGGCCAAGGCCTCGCTATGTCTGATTTGAGAACTACTGGAAGTCTGCAGCTTTTACAGAAAGCCCACTGCTAATGGGCCTCAAACCTCCTGACATGAGGAATAGGTTTAATTTTATAAATGGTTATACGTGTATTAAAACGTGAGAACAGAACACGGGGGTAGGTGTAAYATCTGTGAGAGATTAGAAACTAGCCTGGTTGATTGAAAAGTCAGGTATGTGAAAGAAATGGTTTTTAAAAAAAAGTGGATAAAAGTGGGTAACAGCTTCCAAGACAATTTTGTTTGATTGTTCCAGCTTTCAGATGCAGGTTAGATATTCAGCATCTCTGTGGGATAGGCGCTCTAGCAAAAATCTGTAAACTTGATCTTTTAAGTCTTCTAAACTCTCTAGCAGTTTAGATAGGAAATATAATCACTGTTTCTGAAAGGAGAACCTGAAGCTGCTAAAAAGCTAGCCATAGGAAAAAGAGTAATGCCATCTCACTAGTAATAAGTGATAATCTAGAATTACTCTTTACCACTGTAAGTAGCGGTTTGCTCAATAGCAGGATTGGGATTAGAATACAGAAGAGAAGTATAGAAGACTTCCTCTTCTATCTAAATGYGAGGCCATGTTAGGTGGACTTAAGGACACTTGATTTAGGAGATGGTTGTATTACTGCTGTTCACCTGTTTTCTTTTTGCGGGAAATAGTGTCCCTGCTCCTTTGCCTCAGCTGCAGTTATGCTCTGATAGTAGTGGTCTACAATCATCATTTCCTTCCCCCTTCCAGTCAGTTTTCACTTAATGCTTTGTTACTCATAGAAATGAGGGAGTTTGAGCTAAAGGGAGATGAAAGCTCTGGCAATGAGTTTGTGTGTTGAAATGTTTTAGGTTAATTCAAAAAGCTTGCTCTCTTCTTTTCTTTTTCTCTCAGATAAGTTCTGTGCATGCTATGAGAAGGACACATAATTAGCTGAACTCTTCTCAGTGAGGAACACTGCTGGCTAAACAATGTGTGAGAGGAAAAAAATAACTGAATAGTGATCTACTGATCTGGGCAAAACTCCTCCCTCCCATCTTCTTCTTGCTGGTATTTAAGAGGACCAGGTTGGGCATATTCAAGTGCAGATCAGCAGCTTCAAGAGCAGCTAGTGGTTACAACTGTTTTTTTTTTTTTTTTTGGTCTTTCATTGTCATGTACTTCATTGGGCTGTAGGACTTTTTTTTTGCTTATTTTAACATTAGCTTCAAATTACAGCATTATTTTTAACAAAAATTATTTTTGAGATAGCAATACACTTAGGCAGTATGGACAAAAACTYAGCTGAACAGCTTTGGAATTTTGAGCAAGCTCCAGAAGGACAGGTATATGTGAGTTTAAATACTTGATTTAAATAAGCTTTGGATATTTCAATCCGAGAAGCAAAAACTTGCCATTTGCCATCCTCTCTGGTAAGGACACTTTAAGGACACTGCCTGCTGCAGGGAACATTTGATAATCTGGCTGAACATGGAATATGAATTACTATTAGATTACAGCTATAAATTCTGTAGTGGATTCTGCCTCTACCAGACTGAAGTTGAGAAAGAATAAAGAAGTCTGGGCAAGTTGTGCGCATGAAAGTGCATGTGAAAATCCTGTCAATAGAGTTAATGTGCACAACCTCTCTGCCTGCTTCTTGAAAATGCTCTTTCAGCAGCGTGAAGTCTAGGCTTTAACACAAATGTTGGTATACATTGCTAGTCTGGATTGTGAAAGGTTCAGCAAATAGTGTGCTCTCTGGAGTTCTCAAATGTATGCCGTTTRTAGCATATTCCAGCTTCTGCCTGGAAATGCTTAACTCTAGACCAGGAAAGCACRTTATCTGACTTACTAGACACTTTGTTATAAGAGGGAAAACTTTTTTGGTTTGGTCCAGGATGTAGAATTTAAACATAGACTTTGTGCCTCTCTTACAGCAAGGTCTCTTTCCAGTTATCTGGAGAGTATCTGGAGTAGAGTCCTCTAATCAGAGCACTTCCTCCTACCCAGCAGTGTAATTGGCTATGGTTTTTCCAGGCCTCTCAATTAGTGGTTGACTGAACCTCCCTAAAACCAGTTAATGTCTGCTTTGCTTCCTGGACAGAAGGTGTCTTCCTGGGAGTTCTAGGCTCTCTTTTCAGGGACTGTTTCATACCAGTGCTTGTTTTTGAGCTCTGGTATAAATAAGAACATATGACAAAGTAGGCATTGCTTGGTGTACCTCTCAAGGTCTGTATACAGACTCAAATGTGAGAAGCACTATTTTGCATGYCTTGAGATGTCTAAAAGTCTGCATTACGGGATCATGGGTCTTYTAAGAATAGATCTACCTGTTATTACTAATACTAAGCATGGACTGAGTGTAATTTTTCATGTTTATGCTCTTGTGAGTTTCTCTAATACTGGAAGCTAACCCTGGAGGTCACAAAGTAAAAACACAGCAGACTGTTTATGTAACATGTAAAATGATGGCTTTTATAATCTGCTCAATATGCAGTTCAAACATAATAGACAGGAATGGCAGTGTTCTTTAACCTGAGCACATTCTGAGTAAAGTACAGAGCCTGAATTGTGCCCTCTCTTYCTGCTCTCTTCTTAGGCCAAAGAAGAACAGAATGAAAAAACTCTAATGGCTCTTGCTTGTGGTGAAATAGAAGGGAGCATGAAACATGTTTAAAGTTTATCCTGAACACTTAAGCTAGATGTTCAGGTAGCAAGGAGGTAACAATAAGATAAAAACCTTGAGAWTGACACCTTGAAAATGAGTGATAAGAATTAAAGGCATGAACTTGGTTAAAATGTTTAAAAAAAAAAAAAAATACCTGTCCTGCTAGTCTCAACCATGGAGAAACAAAATGTATCATAGAGGAACCTTTGCGATTTAGATGGTCTTAGACAAACTACTATTTAGTAAATAAGGCATCAGTATTTTGTAAAGAACAGTGAAAYTTACTGCTTGCTGGAGTAATTTTGCATCCTTTTTACCTGGCTCTACAGCTTAAGACAGACAAATGGAGAATAACAGCTGCCTCGTGCAGAGAATGATTTTTTTTTGCCATAACTATGCTACTCAATTTCTACGTGTAATGTGAGCCATCATATGTCTCAAGTTCCTGTTTTTTGCTTCTCTCTATTCCTTTCTTAACTTTCCCTGTGTGTTAAAACTAAGTTAAAATAACTGACACCTAGCAACTTTTATGTATTACAACCAGCTTGACTTTGATAAGTATTAAAAGACATCAATCTTGTTGCTACTCGTAAAGCAGAGAGTATTTTGAGGGGCAACAATCCTTAACGGAAACTTCAGGCTCTGTTAGGAATGGCYGTGGCACTTAATAGGTACGTTTGCAGGGTCTGATTGCTTTCTTTCTCAACTGTTTTGACTCTGTCACTTCTCCCATCAAATCGATATGAAGAAGAATACCTTTGGAAACAGTGATCTTGGATGGCTGTTGTGTTAGGGAGAAATCTTCCTGGTTTAGCTCTAATTTGTAATGTCATTTTGCAGACAAAAGAGCATCAAGACCTTCTTGATTCACTGCCCTTTTTGGAGGCAGGGTGTTAAGAATGTACCAGAGAAGGTATCTGGCCCTGTGGGAAAAGCAGTTTTTAGCATGAAATAGAGAGTGGAGCTATGTTATGTGGCATAACAGAAGGAGATGTTATTTATCAGCAGTGGGGAGAAAAATAGACTCGGATGCTCAAAGTCTTTTTTTTTTTTTCCTGTGTATTCTATCAGCTGGCCTTAAAAGAATCCTAATTCTCCTCTTATTAATATATTTATCGTTGGTTAACCTTGTCATAGTTTATTCTAGCTAAACAATGCCTTGAACATAMATAACTTCTGACTCAGAAACAGTGACTTGAACTCCTGAAGTTGCGTGCTGTTCCAGATAACTGATCTGCAGAAGGGGCCTGTCAGGGCAGAGCAGGGGCTAGTGCTTATTGGTTGTTTTGGTAGCTTCTTTCGAGGAAAGAAGTTAGTGACTCAGTTGGTTCAAAGCACAGCATTGCATTTTGGTTGGTTTGTCTTCACATCGTGTTTTAATAGATGGTTTAGTCATTTAGTTGTGGAATATTTAAGACAACTTGGCTTGTATTTCAGGTTGGACAAACCTTTCAAGGCATATGTGTTTTGCAATTTTCTCATTCTGAGGGGGGTTGAGTTGACAGCGATGATAGCTTCTGCAGTCCATAGGTTTAGAAAATATGTATTTATTTAAGAGGGATTTCTTCCATCCAGTTTTAAGATACTAAACGGGGTGACCAATGTTAGCCTCTATAACGGATGGCAGAACGGGAGGTGATTTGTGTGCAGTGTTAGGATGCTTTCAGAACAAAGTGGAGAAACAGAAATGAAACAACCTGCTCACCTAAGCACTGTCTAAGAACTGAGTCTGAGATCAAAACATTCAAAAGACTTTGTGCAAGATTTACTTTTTTTTTTTTTTTTTTTTTTTTCAAGCTTTTTTTTTTAAATTCTTATTGGCAGAGTATGGGAGGAGGATGTTTCTGAAGAGAACAAATACTGGCTAGAACCGCTCTGGATGGAGATCAGTGTATATACTTGTAGAAGTATGAGGAAAGTATTTGGATTCGTGAGATATTCTCTCTGTAAGGACCTGAAAGCAAGGCAAAGCTTGTGATGCAGCTGATGCAACAGTTTTATAGGATACGCTTGTAAAACTRCTGTTCCCAATGCCTCATTAGATAGCTGGTCAAAACCTTAGGATGAGTATTGTGCAATTGCCATCTCTGATTAACTGGTAAGGTAAKCCATGGTAGTACCCACTGGAAACAAGGTATGCCTCTCTTCTGCCTTCACTTATATTTCAAACATCGATAATGAGGCAAAGACTTCCTTCCTTGCYGTTTCACTTATTTCCTTTGTCATTTCTTGTCTTGCTCAAGTTCCTGTAGAACCTTCTCTATTTGCACATATTTCCTCTTCTCTTTAGCTGCCTGCTAGCTCCTTGGCAGTCCCTCCAGAGAGCTAGCTCTGTGGTTTCGAGGACTGCACTTGCTTCCATCATCAGCTTGTCCTGGAAAAAATTAAAGCCCTTGTTTCCATCTGCATTGTTTTRCCCTCTTTATTAACATCCAGGATTTTAACTTTTTTTTTTTAACCTTTTCCTTTGACTTCATAATACTGCTTGATATGTTGGTTCCCTCTTTCAGTTGCACTGCTCCTTTATAGGTATAGAGTTCTTCGGTAGCTTTGGCTCTTTGGCCATTTTCTGCAAGAACACACCCCTCTTTGGCACCTTCTTCTCCACCTTATTAATTCTTATGACTTCATTACTGACCTATCTCTTTTTCATTTTTCTTTAATTGTGCACAACTTGGCTGCAAAAGGGAAGATAACCTAATCTTGGTGTCATTTATAAATATCTTGTTAAATGTGTTAATTTAAAACAGTTTTGTTTAAGTTCAGTTGGGATGTAGATGGATGGTTGGGAGGTTCTTCTATACTTGTRGAGAATTCTCTGGCTTTGTGTTTGAGTAGATTGAAACTCTTGAAAGCTTCAAGAATGAACACTTGATAGTTTCTAACGTAGCAAACTGCATCATAGTTCTGAGTTCAGATAAATGTTAATTGCTGTTTTGATCTTTATCCTGCCTAGTTGTTGTGCCCCCCACCCCATTTTATGAACAGAAGATATTACATAATAGAGATTAGATGACTGCCCTGAGTTAGTTTTTCCCCCTTTCTTAACATAAAAAGGCATCTCTCTAATTTTGTTTTCAGCCCCATCTGTTTTGATATGATTGAAGAAGCCTACATGACGAAATGTGGACACAGCTTCTGGTAAGRTATCTGTACTGAGCAAAATGTCTGTCTCTTACAGTATGTGTAGGCTGACGCATAAATGAATTCTTTCCTTTTCCAGTTTTCTTTCTTTTCTCTCTTCTGTCCTTGCATAGAAGAAAAAGATTAAAATCAAATTTGAACAGATGACTGCCAGATGGTTAAAAAGTGAAGTTGTCTTCATGTTTAAAACGAATGTTGTGCCACCATGTTACTTCCTTTGTAAAGACACAGTGGTCATGAACTGTTGGTGGCATCCAGTACCCAGAGTCATAACAGCTGCCAACTTCTTATCCATAACTGGAGAATGGGGGCTTCTCAGCTATTTTTGCTTATTATCACTTGAAGCAGTAGATCCCACTGCTGGTAAAAGTAATGGATGTGAGTGCTAAGTGTGGGTAGGTGGTCCTTGCCTTTCATGCAAGGCCGTATGCAATTTGAAACAGCATGCACATTGGCTTTAGGAAACCTGTGATTTTTATAGAATTTGAATCTACTAAACTTCTTAGAGTGTACTTCAGACTTGCTTTTTTCTCTCCCCCTTCCCACTGATATTTTTCTTTTTGAAAAATTTTTGCTAGGCAACTGTTACATTGAATTGGCCCAAGGTCCATATATTCTTCAGTATGTTATCTCTGGCTGTCACAAGAAACAAATGTTTCCTGGAGAAGTACAAGAACCCTCCAGGGGGCAGGTGTGGAATTATCTACTCCTTCTGTTCTCAATTAGAGTTTGGAATAAGCTTTGAACCATGAGGTTTTAATGTCCTGTATGCACTGCACTCCTATGGTGTACGTTAACTAGAAATAAGTCTTGTACCTTTTATAAGTAGTAGTATTTTTAGTAGCTTTAAACACTTGTTTCAAGCAGCAGATTCAGCTATTTTTTAGAATATGCAACAGATAAAGTAACAACTGATTTTGTTCCTTACATGGTAACTAACATTTTATTCCTGTGTTTGATGTTTTAATGTCTGAAATGAGAGGCGTTCAAATATCATTCTTTAGAATGAACAGAGCAATATTGTGCCATAGGATGTCTCTTTCAGTAGTTGACATGAAGCTAAAAATCGTCATAAGAGATGCATAAACTTTCTGTTAAAAGTGCATCTTGTGATTTCTCCATCCCTCATATAGCTAAAAATTGAACAGAGCACTTGTGAAGTGCCTTGTATTAATTGCATACCCTGGAAGAACATCTAGGGGGTGGCAGAAAATGAGAAACTGGAAGAAAGGCGTTCCATCTGTGCTTGATTACCCAAAAGGCACAACAGCTTTTAATGCCTCTTGCTATGTATTTGGTTACCCTGGAAGAGTTGCTTCTGAATAACAGAGTCTGTTTTGTTAGCGTTATTTGTGTAAGAGGAGCATAAATTCAAGATGGAAGTGTGATTGAGGTGTTTTCATTGCAACAGTCCTTGGTGAAATAACTGAGAGTTAAGTGCTTAAATACTGCTCATAATCCTTGCCAAGAAATGTAATTGTCTTTTTGTAGTACCACGCTTTTAGTTAATRTTGAAACATTCCGGCTTCAGTGTTGTAGGATCTTCACAATGCAGCTGTTAGCTAGCAGCACAAATAGCGTACCTTATCTATGGTTGATAGTGTTTAGCTTATGTGAGATTTTTCTTTTCCTTGAGGTTTGCTCACTTGTTTTTCTGGATTTTCATTTTTTTAAACAGCTATAAATGTATTCATCAGAGCTTGGAAGATAATAACAGATGTCCAAAATGTAACTACGTGGTGGACAACATAGATCATCTCTACCCCAACTTCTTAGGTGAGCCCTACCTTTTCATTATGTAAGGAACACCTTAGCTGTGATGAAGGTTCACCTGGTTCTGTATAGCAAAAGTAAAATCCACACATCAGCCCTGTGTCAGCTGTGTTTAAAAAAAAACAAAACAAAACACTTGGTTAATAGTATAAATTGTTAGTACCCCGCTGCCTTCAAAAGTGCAGTATGATGATTTATAGCAGAAAGATTCAGACTTGCTGTTGTTGACCTACTATAAAAAGCAAAACTGAAGATGTTTTCTTAGACTACAAGGTTTAAATCTCTATTTACTTTAGTTTTCTTGGACTGTCATCTGTCTAGTAATCAAAAACATGCCTTGTTTACAGAGCATGAACACCAAAGGGAGCTGGTTTACATATGATATTGTTTTGACCTGGATTTAGGTTTGATTGGCTACTTCAGTGAGGTCCATGTCACTTGTGTATGTGTGTAAATTATGTATAGAAAGAATGTGCACACACGTACAAATGCATATGCTTAACTTTTGGTCCTTAAATAGAGGAGGGAAATACTCATAACTGAAAACAGAAATAAGACTGGGATAGTGGGGAGAGAAGATCAAAGGAAGTGTATTGCAGTGTGAAACATCAAAATTAAATGTTTGATTTCCTGTGCTGGGATATTCATTTAATAGTAAATGGATTAGAAACCATAGCAGCCAGAGAATGCTTCAGAAGTAGGCACTTCCGATTTAAGCTCAAGTGTCAAATATAATGCTGAGGTAAAGCTGGGAGTGTGTTAGGCCAAAGAATGTTGCTTCTGTACATCTATTTTTCAAGGGTGTAAGAGTTCTGTTTTGGGGAAAATAGAGGTGGGGAAGAACTTGTATATGTGTGTGTAAAGGGATAGGGACAGATGAGGTTCTTTTCTCTTTACACCATTCACAATATTGGTAGGAAATAAAGCTGTAGCAAAAATATTTGCAAAATATGAAAATAGCAATTAAGGAAAAAAGTTGTTCCATTTGACTATACTTGTTGTCAGGCAATAGTAAATCTGTTAATGTTTTATCTCCTTCATGCTCTCCTATGATGTACTTCTGCCTCAGAATTGAAAAACTTTGTCCAGTAAAGAGACGTGGGTGCTCAGGAAAAGAACTAAAGCAGTTCTGGGAAGGTGTAGGCATTATATTTGCAAAAGGATTTTTTTTTTAAACTCCTTATCCTTCACAAATTTATCAAAAGAATAAACTGGTCAGAAGAGATACTTTTTTTTACCCTTTAATTACTAATAATTTTAACCTTGAATTTATACTTGTGTTTTGAACTTTGAGTTATCTGTTCATTTCTTGCTCTAAAATCCTATTTATTTATTTTCCTAGTCAATGAACTTATTCTTAAACAGAAGCAAAGATCTGAGGAGAAAAGATTCAAACTGGACCATTCAGTGAGTAGCACCGTATGTTCCAACTTTCTTACTTTATATTTATTTAATGGTTCTGTAGAGTGATCGTGTCATTATGTGGCCTAATTTAGAGTAAATTATATTCTTGAGATGATGCTTTAATTTGCTTTACAGGGAATAATCCCAGCCTCAGTAGCATTGGATCCCTTCAACCTTGTTAACTCTAATTCTTCCTGCCAGCCAGTATACATGCAGAGGCAAGCTGTTAGTATAGTTCAGTGTCATGCGATGTACTGAATATAAYCTGGGAAATTACCTATGGAAGCATACCTATTTAAAGGTAATAATCTTCACTCAATATTGGAAACTACAACTACAGTGAGAGTAATAGATGATTAGTGGTGCCACAAACTTGTCTCTTTATGTGAGAGAAGCAGTTTTCTACAGGGAAATTGGAAGAAGGATAATACCAGCCACAAGAGGGAGAAGGATATGTTTAGAGTACTGACATTCTGGCTCTGATCCCAGAGAAAACATTTTGGCTCTATTTTAGACTTTTTTCATGTTAYAGAATTGGGATACAACTTAGCATAATTATTTTTTTTGTTGAAACTCCTGTATTGCAGCAGTAGAAACTCTTGTACGTTAAGATTTAATTGAATACATGCCTTCAAGTGGGAAACTTCAAAACTATTGGTCTTACTGTGTCTGGTTTCCTTCTTTTGCTTCTATAATTCATAAATATACTTAGAAAGTAATATTAAAGATCATGAAACTCCCATTTCTCGTCTGTTGCGAAAAACCTCTGTTGAGTGCTACTAATTTAGGCGCTACACTGTAGAAAATTACACTTTGAGCAGTTGTATGCTTTAGGAAAGAGTGCCTTTAAACGATTCATTGGCTTACAGCTGGTTTTTTATATTTAATATTGAAGGTTTTCACATCTRTTTTAAAATGTGCACAGCTGACCTGAAGACAGCTACATAACTTCTTGGAAATTGGTTCTGCTTTCTCTCAGTAGCACACCTTTTAAAAACCATACCCGTAGATGCGTCTACGTTAGATAACTGCCAGTAAGTGTGGAAATCTGCCATGATTTTATTCTAAAAACAGTATTGTGTCTGTCTTTTGGCAGCAAATAAAAATGCCAACATGTCTAAAAAGAGAAATCKTACTGTTTTACCAACTTTTCAGTGTACCTGTTCTCCTTTTGTAACCTGTCTCAAATGACTTGTCTTAACATCAGAAACATTACAACAAACGAAGCCCAYGCTAACCATTTCTTGGCAATGGATTTGCCTTGTTAATTAAGGAATCATGTTAAGGCATCTCTAAACTTTTCTGAATAGTTTAGCTTGTTCATCAAATTAAGGACACTTGTATATAAACTTTTTTCCTGGTCCTTTCAATGTCAGTTAAGGCAGGCTTCATACTGTATACTGTAAACAAACTGACAACATTTTTATCCATAATGCAAACACCATTTTGGAATCTGATATCTAAGGGAAATGAGTCTCTGAATTGTCCTTTTTCATTGTGTTGGAACACTTGCTTTCTTTAACTTTGCTTATTAAGTCTGACAAATCTGTAAACAGTGTTCCAATTATATTCCATTTCTGCAGGAAATTGTTTTCCAGGGTTGATCCTTTTAATTCTTAAGTCTCTGAAAATGAAAAATTTTTTTGATCTTTAACAATTTCACTGTTAACTTTACTAGTTCAGTATCTTTTTTTATCCAAAGTAAACTCCTTGTGTGGCAGTTCCAAATCAAATGAGAATTTTCTTCCATAAATCTGATTTTATTCTTTCTGTTTTTCTAATGAGAATACAGGATGTCCTAAAAGTTATTTTGGAGGTACTAGTTATTCTCAAATCACTTGTGGACTTCTTTAAAAATTACATAATTTCTATTTTTTCCAGTTGCCTCAGAATGAATTTGAGGTTTTTTTCCTAGTGGTTTCCACAGGTTGTCTGTTGAATGCTTCATAAAAGAAACAATATTCTGTATGGATGTTAAGTTTTTAATCTGTCCAATAGAAATAGTCTATAGCCTCTTAGAAAATGTCTACATTGGATGACATTTCTTGTTCTTGCAAATTGAAATATATTGTTTTAGTGTTTTTAGCTTTACGGGACAGGATTTTTTAAAATCCAGATTTCTTTTTTAGAAGGCCTTAAAGTCTTGGCTGCTTCTTTTGATTCCTAAAGCCTTTTAATGTAAGGCTGTGTTAGCACTAACCTGTTATTCAGGCTTTGCATGCTAAGAGATACTCTTTTTTTTTTTTTTTTTTTAAATGTGGTGACTGATAATAAGAGTAAACACCCTGGGGGGAAGGGGAGATGGTCTGAGTGGTAGCATGTTAACACTGAGGAGTGCTTTACAGTTCTAACAGGTTGAATGGAAAGATCACCCTGCGAGTTCCATCTTCTTTGTTGTTCTCACATTTCTCTTGGAAATACTTTTGAGAGGAGGTAGCATAGGAGAGGGGAACAGAAGAAAGACTGATACTGCCTTCTGCCATTTGAATTTTGCTTGGAAGGCCTCACCTATTACTTGTATAAAAAATAATTAAAAGGTTTTGCCACTTAACAGTATTTCAAGTAGAATTAGAATTCAAATAAGCTTGGATAAATGCACTTTTTTTCTTCTTTCCCATAGAAATATGTCCTTGAATTAGGACACAAAACAGATAAAATTGTGCCTGTGAAATATTCTCTTCATAGCAGCAACTAAGCTCTTGCAAAGGGCGCGTTCTCAAAATATCTTCCAAATAAGATAAATAGTTACACAGAAGCAGTAGAATAAGAGTGGTGTCCTGTACACGTGGGAAGATTGGGAATTCTGATTCTTGAAATCTGTTTGTTGTTTTTACGAAGAATGAAATACTGAAGTGTTGCTTTTAATATCTGTTGTTTGACATAACCGTGGATTGCTTGAACTTACAGTCTCCCCAACATCTCTTCTTAGAATGGCCATAGGTGGCAGATTATTCAAGACTTGTTGGGAACCGATCAAGACAATCTTGACTTGGCCAATGTCAACCTGATGCTGGAGCTGCTGGTACAAAAGAAGAAGCAGTTGGAAGCAGTAAGAAGTTTCCTGTGTCTTAACTAAATTTTTTAATTTAACCTTTGATTAGTTTAATCTTCCACACTATTATCTTTTTAAAGTAGAATTTTATTGCTGAATTAATTACTCAAAGTTTTCTATCACATTTTGGTATTGAAAAGTTGGCAGTCTTAACTTTTGTTACAGCAAACTGCCTAATGCACTGCMGTGTCGTAATTGTGCTTATAGTGTTGCTGCTGGCAGGGTTGTGCAAATGGAACAGGCAAAATGGTAGAGAAAGTGGCAAGCAGAACATGTAAATATGTATGAAGATGTTTGCTAATTGAACAGTGCACTAGTAAATTTTCAGATTTTCCTAAGTAATGAGTTTTATCAAGTTTACCAGTAAACCTACAGTTTGGCCTTCTTAAAGATATCAGCATGAAAAAATGACTGTTTAGTTCTACTGTAATTGGTAGAACTTGAATGACTTTAATCTCTGAAGACTGTTTCTCTAGTATTTAATACTTGAGTGAAAAGTTCAGATGTCTTGTTTAAGAAGTCAGTTTGAAGATTTACATGACATGAAGCAAGCTGCTACTATGATTTAACTGAAATGTAGTTGGTTTGGGTTAGTTCTGTGTTTGGCCACTTCTGGGATGTGTTCACACTATGCTCTTGGTCTCAGCTGATCATTTTCCAATTATAAGAGCTAGATCTTCTAAAGTAAACTGGGTTAGAGAACTTGGCCTCGTGAAGTCTAGGTAGGAGGGTGGATTTCAAAACAGGTGAGGAAAACAACTTTTTTGTTGAGAATTACTTATCTTACTCAGTCTTGCAAAATCAACATTTACACAACCACTGGTTCTGATGGAGGGAAAATAACCCAAAAATCTGCTTACTTGACTACTAGTGTGTCATATAGTATCTTGCTGTTGGGAAACTTGGTGGGGTTTTTTTGTTTGGTTGGTTTTTTTGCTGCTGTTTGACAGTAGATGAGAGTGTGGTTTTTAACTGAAATGACAAACATCAGGGAAGACACAGGATTGAGTGTATGTATGCTTCTGAACAGAAACAAACAAGTCTATTAAGACTTAAACCCCCCAAACACTCCTCCTCACACACACCCCAGCCAGTTAAATTACAATTTAAAAGCATTTTTTTTCTTTCTAGTTTTATGTGCTTTGCTTTCTCACTATAGTCATGGGGATAGGGAGAAAGATTAAGAGACTCATTCCAGAAAAGTCTTTTGCTTCCTAATCTGCAACTGCATTTTTCTCTTTACCCTTCCCTTCAGGGTGCTCATATGCCTTGAACCTTTCTGAGTCTATGCTTGTGGTCCTTTAATAATATATATATATATATATATTTTTTTGGAGATTTTAAAAGTGTCTTAATGTCAGGGCAGAATTAAGGCTATATTAATGCTGGAATATATATTTTTTCCTTCCTTTTCTGCTTTCCTATTTCTCTTGCCACATGAAGTGGTTCGCTGGTTTAKGTGAAAATGCTAAACTGATGATTGAAGAAAATGAGCTAATATGGAAAATCTAGAAAAGGATTCTTCAGTTCAATCAGTGAACTTACCTTTGTCTTGGCTTCTGGAGAAACCTGTAGTAATGTCTTTACATATGCACAAAGGTTACTTTTTGGGAGAGGTGTTTTTTGTATGTATACTTAATGTTTCAATATGTTAATTACAGAAGTGGATGCTAATGATATTCCAGGATAGAAGATGAGTCTGTGAGGAATCTGTATTCCGAAAGCGATTTCAGATGCGTTAGCCAAGACAGTGTTGACATATTAGTAAGCCCTCTGTAATGCACAAAGGAGACCTGTTACAAGGATGTCTTGCTTCGTGTAAAACTTGCCATGAGCCAAACAAAACCCTAAAACTTTTGAGGCAAAGTAAAACTACCATTCTTGTAACTGTGCCTTAAGCTATTTTCTTTTACTCACCTCTAAATGAAAACTGTTTTTATGCTAAGTTAGAATTTGTGTGTAAAATGAATGTTGGTTTTTCTTAAACTATATGGAAGAGTTACACACCCTTGTTTACTGTGCATTACAGGAGTCCCAGGCTGCACAGTTGCAGATCCTTATGGAATTTCTCAAAGTTGCCAGGAGAAATAAACGAGAGGTAAATTTCTTTTTATATTTTTAAGTGGGTAAGGTGTTATCCACTGCTTTCTGTCAGTGCTTTTTTTTTTTTTATTTAAGCAATGTGTTAGCCTGGTGTTACCTCYGGAGAGAGAAAGACAAGGTGTGCTTCTTGGTGGGGGGAGGATTTTAAGCAGATGACACCTGGACTTCAAGGAAGACTAACTATTTGCATGCGACGGTTTCAATTTTTGATCTGTTTTGCCTTTTTGTCACACAGTGTTGGTGAAGCATRTGGGATGAAGGGAAACTGAGGATAGCAGATAATGGATTTGATGTGAATTTGCAGTGTGGAAACAAGGTTTTCTGTGATAGAAAAGTTGAAAGATAGGGAAGAATTGAAATAGCTGTCTGTCTTAAATTCTTTCTTGTAGCATGTGAAATGCCATGATTAATCCATTGCTATAAAAGAAGGTTATTCTACACTATTTCTAYAATTGTGCCTCAAAATAGGGGTCTCAGGGAATGAGAGAGGAATCTATAATGGATATACTGCTTATCTTCCACAAAAACCAAAACTAAAAGGATATGAAAGGAGGTGRTGATTAGGAGACTTGCTTTGGACTGTGACTGAGCATGCTTCACATGACCTTAATTTGTGACTGTTGTAGATTATCAAGTCCCAAAACACGGAAGCAGTTCATCTTTTTTATGGCTTCAGCAGGTTTATTTTAAATGTCATGCACTCAAGTACCRGAAATATACCACAAACCTAAACAGTGGTGAAAACAGCGAAAGGACACATCTTTGGGAGACCCTAGTTTATGATGAAGGATGTGAGGGAGGTGTGGATATAATGTTGCAAGTGTAAGGTGTAATGCAAATTGAACCAAGTAAAGGCTATGGGTGTGGAAAACATACCGTAGTTCGGAATGGTTCAAGGCTCTGGCTGTAGGGTCACTGCAGAGCAAGCTGTTGAGTGTCCAGTGACAAACATCCATGGCCTTCAAACCAGAACCATTAACAAGAGTAATAGGGAGTAACTAACCAGGTGGGAAGCCTGAGTTTAATAGATGCATTCATGGAGTATGGGACCTTTTGGACTAGATCTGGTCTCCCATAGGAGGTGGTGAAAATGCTATTGATTTAAAAAAAAATGCATAAACTTGAAAGGAAAACATACACTAGAAGATATCTTAGTGATCACTGGAGGTGACTAGTGAAGGCCAAATGGCATGCTTCCTTTTCTAATTGTTGTTCAGTATGAAGCGTACTACTTGTTTGAGTCTTCAATGCTTTAAAGCAAAACACTTTCTTAATGTTTCAATTTTAAGCAGTAAAGGAACAAAYATTGCTCAAAACCAGTAAGATATCTTCTGGCTTTCACTTTTTAAATGGTGGTGGAACTTTTTATGGCAACTTAGTCAATAAGCATCTCTCTGAAAAGCCTTTAGAATCTCTATTTTTRTTTTTTTCATACTTACAATGTTAAGAATTATGTGGAGAATGAGAAACTTGACCCATCTTCACTTCAGAACAAATGCAGGCTCTGGCCATTGTCCATCTGCRCTCATTAAACACCTTCCATCAGGATTTGGCGCAGCTGAAGGGAACACTAAGAGGCTGTAGAACTTTTCYGATGGTACTGCCTCTATTTGGGAGGTGAAGTGAGAAGCCTGTGCTTCAAGAGGCTCGTACACTGCTTACCTGGGGTGTTGCTCATTGGGTAACCCTGTGTGATTCAAAGTGCAGGGTGGCTGCTRCTGTAACAATACTGAAAGCTTTTGCTTTCTTCTCCAGTCAAAACTGAGTTTGAACAAATCTCACTGAAGGAGCCATTGATAGCTACCTTAGATTACTYGTTTTGAGTGGAAAGGATGAAAGAGGGAAATGCCATAGCTTCTGTTTTGTTTTGTTTTCCTTAACATAGCATTCCATGATTTTTTGCATCTGGGAAAACTCTTATCTAATCTASATCTGCCCTTGACTTTAGTAATAATGGACAAAGGTGGCGTATCTACGACTGAAGAAACCTGAGTGGGACTGCAGATTCTCAGAATGTGGCTATCTGGACACACATTCTGTCTCAGATCCTTTCTCTTGYTGCTTGTGTGTTCTCCCTCTTGCCAACACTTTGTGATGTTATTTCTTAGCCTTCTTTCTATTCCAGCTTGAAAAGCAGACTGTTGCATCTCCAAAGACCTTTGGGCAGGCTGTCAGTTCTGTCYTTTCCTTGCGGTTAGCATTAGGCCCTGCCATTCATTGTAATGGAAATGGTGACTTGTCAGACTTGCTGCTGGCAACCTTTCTTTTTCACTAGATAAGGATAAGAAAGATAAGAAACAATAGGTGGAAGTGTGGAAAGTACAGATCAGTCAATAGGATGATTTTAGAAGGCTATCAAAACTTCAGCAATCAAGACTCCAGCTGTACTCATAGACTACATTAAGCCAGTTTATGCTGGGATAGTAAACCTGTATTACTCCTATAGATGGCAAGTTTTGTGATGTTACTTCTATCTGCAAGAAGTTCTGCATTGGATAACAAAGATGGTACCATTTTGAAAAAAGAATAAGTTATGTCTGTGGTGAAGACTATCAATACTCAACCTGTGTGGAGATGTCTGCAGAAAGTCTGAGGTGTTAGTCTGGAAGCCTAGAGAGGAGAAGTTTAAGYGAGCATCCTAACATTCCTCTATTTTACTTCATTATCATCAGATCTTTTAAGTACTGTAGTTTCTTTTGATACGCTAATAGGTCACCCTTTAAGGAACAAGGATGGAGCTCAAAGAACATGTGTAGTAATTAGGACACTTCTAAAAATGTATTGGGTGTAGCTATGAGTCTTATGAGCAAACTTTATTTTATGGGGAGAATTAGGAATTGTTTTCTCCTTTCCCTGCTCCTCCCTCTCCTTTAATTATTTAAATCTGATTCTGATAGATGACTGCAGGGTAACTGCAGTTTGACTCACTAAGCCACAGCAAGCTGTAATGTTAGGTTATTAAAAAACTTCTTTTGTGGATGGCTGAGGCTACCTGTTTTAAATTTCTGGCTTTAAAGGGATGTCTGTAACTTTATTTTCTGATATGCTTCCTCATATATTATTGCTGGAGTTTATTAACGGGTTTTATTTATTACATATTGCAAGTTCTTGTGTAGGCGTTTTATTAATACAGATACTGTCCTACAGTTAGTCTACTTGATAACAACCCCTTGAGAGTGCATAATAAGTTGCCTGTTGCCCTCTTTGCTTGACCCCAAAGTTCTTTTTTTTTTCCTCTTCCTGTCACTTTGAAATCGTGACTTCAGAGCTTATTGAAAGGGGCTTATATCTAGAGGAATACTCTATCTTTATAGACTGATGCTTAAGAATTCAGAATATTGCTGTAGTCAAGTACTTTGACAAATGTCTCTCTTGCACTTTTCATCATTTCTCCAGAAGATAAATGTGAGGTTCAGCACCTGCAGAAATTTCCATTAGAAATCTTGTTTTGATGTGTTCATAACTTTTCAAAACATCGGTCTTTCAAGCTGAAATTCACTGCATATATTTTGCACAAAGGTATTTGAATTTTTTTTAGACTTAAGAATTTTGTTTTCTTGCTGACCTAGAGCAATGTGGCAAAAAGCAAACCTTTGGCAATATGGATGGGGGGATCAGACTTGCTTTGAAAAAGATTGAAAACAAATGACTGAAGCTTGAATACTATTTTAAACAAAACTACAGWTTTTTTCTTTTTAGAGGGGAGAACTGTATTGTTGGTTGTCTGTAAGGCAAATTTGGCACGGTTATGTGCTTTTCCATATGTATGCACAGTTAACAGAATGTACACTTCCAGTTCTTTGATCCAGCAGGCTCTTGTGTTGAAATCAAAGATTCAAGGACCTTAGAAAGTCAAGTTAAATAACAAAATACTTGTCGTCTTTTCTAATTTTCAAGGGAAGCCAAATACAACAACCTGTGACTTCTAAATTCTTATTTTAATGACACTCTTTTAGTGCTGTTAATGCTTTTAATTTTATTGTATTTACATCTATTTGGTTACATAAATATTGCTGAAATATTAATTCAATGTTTACTTTTAAATAGTCACACATTCTTTCAACTTAAACAGTTTGAAAGAGATCTGATAACATCAGCTAATACAAAAATTTCTACCCACTTCTATATTTGGAGATATACCTATCTGCATAGATACAGATATATTTAAAAAAAAAAAAAAAAAGCATACAAACTTTTGTCAAGATTTGAGTGTTACCAAATGATGCTGGRCCAGACCATTCTTATGTATATGTCCCAAAACCTTTTGAGCTCGACTACCTAGTGGAGTGTCTGTTGTGTGTTTCTGTTAAGTAGCACRCTTCCTTATCAGAGGAGCTTAACAAATAGTATCACAAATCAAGTTATATGACATAGGAGTTGTACTCCTTACCAGCATTTATGTTTCTCCTGGCACCTTTCACTTCACTTTCACCTTTTGTGGGGCTTTTTCATTTTAATAATGTCACATCAAGTATTTTGTAGGTAAGAAATGAGACCTTTTCCGTGTCAGCTAAATGCAAGGAGGCTGTTTTCGGCAGGGAAGTGTTGTGAATCAGAGGAATAATCCTGGAGTGTTCCACTGCTTTTCTGTGCTGAGTGCCTGCTCAGCCTCTCAGAAYCGTCATCTTTCCTGCTGCCTCAAAAGCACATATTTATCCAAATGTCTTCACTTACTCCATATCATGAAGATGTTAACCCCTCTATTTTTAGTATTTAGTTACTGTGGAATAATCACAGGAATTAGAAGCATGAATTCTCCAGGGTTGTCATTAGCTTGTGTTAATCTCTTTACCTGTCACACCTTATTGTTCTGTACATGCACTCATGGATGGACTAATGAGTAGAAAAGAGTGTTGACAAAGAGGTGACAAAACTAGAAATCAGTCATGCTCTTATGTTGTCATACAGTCTTTATTGCATTCCAGGACTYCTGATGTTATAGCTATAGTAATCTTTCCTATCTATTGTACTTAAATAACTGGTATTTTAAGCTACTTGATGAGAAACATGAGTGCTGACTGCAGTAGTAAGCCAAGGATACAGCTAATATAGGAGCAACAAGCTAGAGGCTTTAATATGCACGTCAGTGTGGAGTCTGCTTAATGTAATGGAGAATTTTTGCCAAATAAACATAGGTGGCGAGCTAATACTAGAAGTGATGTAGCATATACAGTAATGTATTAAACTCTGAAGCAATTTATATTTTTTAATGTAATCTTGAAACCCATTTATAGTAGCACTTGGTCATACTAAAGTTCTGTAATTCTGAAAACAAAATCTTTAAGCCTTTGCAGGGAGCAGGGGAGACTTGGAAGGCATGAGGACAGACAGACATGTAAATCACTAAAGCAAGGTTTTTTCCTGCCCTCTTTTGGTATCCAGCCAGTTCTGTTCTGACAAGACTCACAGGCTGTCTTGTCTTCCCCACCCTTTCCACTGTGTCTTTCCTTTTCAACAGTTTCAAAACAAAGGTGTGGTGGTTTTTCTCYTTTTTTCCTTCTAAATGGAACAGTTCTCGAATAGTTTTTGTCTCTCGTTTTAAATAAGTGATTTATCTCCTTTGGAGGAAGGACTAAACCAGAGAGAAGAAACATTCCTTACAAATGTGTTGTATATATGGCCAGCCTATGTATCTAGAAGACTTGAGTTCCAAAACTGACCCRTCAAATTAACTTGAGGCAGCACAAGTATTCTTACCTTCGTTTTAAAAGAAGCCTTGCATCTTTTTTCACTCATGCAAAGACTTTATGCCATGTATGACATCAAATTCATAGAATCATAGAATGATAAGGTTGGAAAGGACCTCTGGAGATCATCTAGTCCAACTGTCAGCGTAGCCTATACGGGGATTGAACCCGYGACCTTGGCATTAGTAGCACCACGCTCTAACCAGCTAAGCTAAACCTACCATTTATTAACACTTCAAAAAATAAGTGAGATTTGCAATTAATATAAAAGGCTTTAAACTCTGAAGATGGCTTTCTTGCTGTTTTTGTACTGTATGTTATAGCAGGCTCTGTGTCAGAGGCAGTGGAAGGAAAAATCTGGAACAGACAAGGCTTTCAACTGGTTTCCAGAGCAAGAAATTAATYTCTTTCTCTGTAAAGCTGTAGTTAAAGTATTGAGCTCTATGAAAAGACATTAATTTCCTTGGATACCCTTAGGAGAGGTTTCACTATTGATAGACTTAGGTTTACAGTTCAGCTTATTACAGCAGTAGTTGATGGAAGAACAAGAATACATAAGAGGAGGTAATGTTGGATAAAGTTATGGGGGAGGAATGTAGATACTGTCCATAGACTGCCTGATTTATCCTCCTCAGCAGAGGAGAGACTAGTTTTCACAATGAACACACATCACAACGAGAACAAGGAAGAAGATGCTGCCTAAGCGATGGTCTCCTCCTGTTTTCTTGAAACCTGCAGAGTATATTGTGATGAATGCTTTTGGATAAGAGCCTTTTCAAAGTATCTGCCTGAATAACTTGCATCTCTTGCTATTTCGAAGGCACGGATCCAAAAGTTTTATTTAAGCCTCTAAGTGAGATTTGTTTGTGATTTCACCATATTTTTTTTATGRAATAACTTTTACTGTTCTTTGCTTGTACTTCTTCTGAAATTGGAAAGACAGTTGGTCAAGTGTTTTCAACCTTTCCTCCCTTTTATTTCATTTTTTTTTTTATTATTATTATTATTATTTTGGCTAAGCCTTTCTAGGCCATTTCTGTGGCACTGGGAAGTTCTTCTTGGCCTTGGCCTGAGTGATAGTTTCCTGGATTATCAGAATGAATAAATGAGTCTCTTGCCTCAAGCAATTAAGAGAAGTGCCAGGTTCACCATGAACAATACTGATGTAGTGACAGCTTTTATTTTTTGTAAACATTTAAAACTGGCACCAGGAGATGCAGTCGGGATTGCTTTTTTGTCTGTTCTGTGCAAACATAAAGGATGAAGTCACTGCCTTCGGGGGCCCTCAATCCAGGAAAAACAGGAAGCATAAGGGTGAAAATTGAGTACTGTGCACAGCTATGTTTTGAAGTAGATAGTTGAAATCAAGTTCTGACTGTGTCCTGCTGTTCAGTGTTTATATCCCTGTTCCCTGTTTAGGTTTCTGTGCAGAAGGTCAGTACCGTGTTGGGGGGAGTGGGGAGTATCTGGGCTCTAGCTCTGGGTAGCTTTCACCATAGGATTTCACTTCCTCCRAATGGTCCAGGACAGACAGTTATCTTTAGAGGGCTTGTTGTATGTGTGTCTAGACAGTCTCAGACTCAGACCAGAGCATCTGGAGGGGACAGTCATTGATCTGAAAGGGATGTGAATGTGAAAGCTTATTCAAGAAGAAAACTGAGAGCCTAGAGCCTACCTTTCCCTACTGTGGTAGCTTATCTTCTGTAGCTACTGAGGATAAGTTTCTCTTTTTGACTATTGCTTTCATTTCCTGTTTTGACCTCTTGCCACTAGTCTCTCTTTGAACAAGAGTTGCCTGTGATTGTGCACCTCAGGTTCAGCAAYCTCTAAAAAGACTGAATTTGAAAGRGCGATGTTCTACTGCCCTTATTGGAAGTGTTTAAGACTGCTGGCTGGGGGTGGGAGTGAAGGTGCCTGTTCACACCGGGGTATTGTGCAGCTGGTTCTCCAAGTAAGATTCTCACTGCCCTCGAAGCTCTTTGCTGTGAATGTTGCTTAGCACAGATTAGCTCTGAGCTGCAGCGTGGGCTTGCTTTTTCAGAGTGACATGCGCTTCTGATATTGGAGATCTTCCTGGTCTGTTACAGTTCTTGACTTGTCCTCTGAGATCTCTTTTTCCAGAGGTGATAAAAACATATGCTATTTTGAGCCTCTTCCTTTTTTTGTGTGTATGTATTTGTGTGTCACTTAAAATCAGAGCCTTCTATGCCTCTTGTGTATTATTCACAGTGGAGTTTAAATGACTAGGTTTGTTACGACTGCTGAATTGAAGCCTTGGCTATGTTGGCTGTGTCGGTTCTAGGAAAGCTTCTGTGTCTGAGAGAATTAATTTGTATTTTTGTTTTACTATAATCTTAAATATTAACTCTAAGTATTTTTGCTGACTTTAGATTAGTCTTACGAGTCTGATTCTGCCCATCACTGGGACAGGACTAGACTTGCTTTGCCTGCCCTGCAAAGAGTAGCACTCTTCCCATGAATCTGAATATACTGCAAAGACCGATTAACTCATTTAGCTTTTCTTAAGCCCCTCTCAATAGCTTGCAATTATAAATCAGTAGTCTAATTTTTCAGAGTTTAATTAGAATAAACATGGACTGATTTTAATATTTTTGGATAGACTAAAGCTGAACCATGATACATGCAAGCCAAGCTACAAAAAGTCTCGTGTGCAGAAATAAGTCATTTGATGCTAGCCGTACAAGAAAACTCTTCTAAAATAAGCATCTTGAATTTCAGTTAACTAGTTTGCCTAATTGGCTGCTTGATATTCAGCCAGCTGGTCAGCTTGTTCTTACCTATGAAGACTTCAGTGCCTTTGGAAATAACATCTCCAACCCATCCTTATGCGTTGCTGTTTTTTTTTTCTTTTAATGCCTTTGCCTTGATCTGCTCTTCCCCTTTGTGTGGGGGCCCTTGCGACTCATAAAGTCCGTGTTTTTCTGTTGCTGAAACATCCTGCTTTGATAATCTCTTCTGTTATGTTAAATAGCATTACTTTCCTTTTACCCTCCCAGCCTTTTCTGTAGTCTGACATCAAGGATTAGAATCATATTGTAACACCCCTTACCTAGGTTTAAAATTTGCTGCTAACTGTAAAGTGTAACTAGAAAGAAATATTAGCAACAGTAAATGAAGTCCCACATCTCATACTTCTGGCTTCATGCAATAGTTAATAAAMGCTGGCAAATAGTCTCTGCTCTTGTGCCTATAAAAAGGTCTTCACTTCATGTGATGGCAACAACTGTCAATTATTTTTCAGTCTTCTACTTGGACTGTGAGCCAGTACATTGTAGGAACTTATCTCCTTGCTATAATTTTGGAACTTCTAAGTGTGTTTTTGTTACTTTWTTTTTTTTTAATGGAATTTCTGAAAGTAGGAAACTAAGGGTATTTGGCTGCTAGAGCTGAACACTGCCAGGATACATGCTGTGTAAGTGTCACTTAGGTTTACCACTACTCTTGGAGGTACAGCACCACCTGCTATTCTTGCTGTAGGTTTTGCAAATGCAAAAGGAATTATCTGTTAAGGTTTAGTAGTTTGTAAGTTATCTGTGGCAGTCTAGTTTTAAACCATTAAACTTGTGTTTTCTATGCCTATAATTAAATACAAACTGAGAACCTCACAGTAGAGAGATTAGGATATAAATACAATGTCATCTTGTTCCAAGGAAAAAGAAGCGGTGTTTAAAAATGGGTGTGGACTCAGCAGTCCTTTCCTCTTCTGCGTTTGGAGACAAGTATTTTTTTAATTTTGAAAAGGTAAATTAAAATAGCAGATTATCTGATGCAGAGCCTACAGATAATTGGAACTGTGATCAGTAGTGGGTGTCTTACTGGTTGGATTTTTGAGGTTTGGGGGTTTTGAGGGTTTTTGTTTTGTTTAAACGAAATATCCTATCACTTGAAGGATCTGACATAAGCACACAAGGGAGTAAGTTTTTTGGGAGTGTTTTGCCAAATGTTCTTGGGAATATGTCATAGCTTTGGATTTGGACAACTTGACATTCCCATATAAATTCATAAGGACAAAAGTTTGCCTGACCTTTAAAGAATGTGTTGTGCATAATAAACTTTCAGTGGACTGGCCAACTTGATAACAACTACTGGTCAAAGACCTCAGTACTAGCTGTCTGTAGTGTTCAGTGTGAGTTAAGGTGAATCAAGTAGACGTTCAGATCTGTTTCTTCATTAGATTGGTGAATCTGAATCAAATATACGTTGAAGTTGGATTTTGCCTGCCTTCAGTGAAAAGGCACAAAGACAAGCCCACTGGTGAAGTCCAGGCTTAARGAGCTCTTACCTAGAGTAGAGTACGTGTATAGGCTGTGTGAGTGTTTTGATGGGACCTCTCCACTGAATGAGGGTGGGAATTAAGAGTTGATAAGCTCGTAAGGTGATACTCTTGCTTAGGAGTAAACAGTAATCACCAAATYTATAGCCTCGCAGTTGCATGAGATGAGTTGAGAAAAGTTACCAACTGACTGCAAAGTAATTGCAAAAACCTGAAAAATAGCATGTGTGACACAGAACACGAAGGGCGTGCTGGCTGGGGAGAGGGGGAGAAAGGCCCCTTCTCTCCCTTGCAGTGGCAGCCCTCAGTCAAGATTGACTGGAGCCTATGGTATAATCCAAGGTAAGTCTTGTACCTGCCATCTGATGTTTATTTGGTGCCAGGAGCAAATCTCTCCATGGCCATAAGTGTTTTTGTCCATCTGGGAACATTTTACTTTAAATTGGCAGTTGGCATGATTAACTGCTGGCAAGAGGAAATAATGTTCCCCTTTTGTAGCAGATTTTGACAACAAGACTGATGTTTTAGCGAAGCGCRTATCATGTTTCGTTAAAAGATAGTGATCACTGTCTCACTCATGATTGTTCTTTTTGTTGGTTTTCCTAACAATGTTCAATGTTTGTAAACAAGTTATAAATACTTGCATGGGAGGTGTTAGAGGAGCATAAATGTGTTACTTTGAAAAATGTAGATGTTTTTATGATTGATGTCAAAGTACATCACGTTCTTGCTTTGTACTGTTTCACAATTACAGCTTTGTCTTGAATGTAGTTAGTGCCCATCTATGTTTAATCTAAGCATATAAATTTCTTGCAGCATGACTTTTTTGCTATTTAAGATAGTTAAGGTTTCTCTCTGAAAAAATCTTAATTTATCTTGGTCACAGTGCAGTGCATACTGGTTAAGATTTCTGCTGTTCTCTTATCCACAGCAATTGGAGCAGATCCAGAAGGAGCTAAGTGTGCTGGAAGAGGATATTAAGCGAGTAGAGGTGAGGTACCTAGACGTTGTTCCAACTCCAGCAATTTTTCATTTCCATCAAGCTGTCTGCTTGCTATGGGGCTGCTCTGTTAAATTTATGGGATTTGCTTTGGTAATGGGAAAATGAACAGATGATGGTCTGTCTTTAATTCGTATCATTTAGTTGATGTGTGCAAGTTGCAGGTTGGTAAGAGAGGGCATCATTAAAACCTAGCTCTTAAATAATCATATTTTTCATTTTTTTTATGTTGGTAGCAAGTATAATTGCCTAAAGTCAACAGCCAGCATATTGATCATAATTTACAATTTTTGTGAGTTGCATTAGTCTCTAACCATCTGCACAGCCTGTCTAAGACTAAGCAACATGCCACTCTTAAAATGGAGATGTATCAGGGGTGCACAACAGAGCAGTAAGGCACACACTGGGTAAGAACAGAACTGATTCTCACTGTGCTGCATATCAAAACGGATACAATCTGCTACCTCCTGATGCAGCTCTGATGCCTTAGTGATAGGGATCTCTTCAGATTTTCACTAAGAGTTATTCTCCAAGTATTTTTAAACCCATCCTGCTGCCCTTATTTGGTTCTTAAATTCCTCCTTGGTYTTTTCCTCTAATCATTCTCATGTTCTGATCCAGAAATAAGAAACTGCATTGAATTCTGCCACCTTTTAAAACAGCTTTCTTAAAGTTCCTTGGGAACCAGCTTGCATTGCCCACAAACCTGACTTCTAGATTTCTTGATTTACTTACAATTTATATGTACTGATGCATTATCAAAATATAAATAGGACTGGCAACTGCAGGAATTTCCTTTCAGCTGGTAGCTGTGCAAATTGTAACTTGATAGACAAAAGCAGGTTTCAGACAGACTTTCCTGAAATTTTTCTCAGCTTCTTGGGAAATAATATGCCTTAACATGTTTCCCTGAGATTTCTAAAATAGAACTCCTTTACATCTCGGAGAAGCTATTCCCAGAGCTGTGGGATCCCTTGGAGAATATCTAGCGACTTGCTTTTCTGCTCTTCAATCAGGCAGTTCAGCTGGCTGTAACTGGGGTACATACCTAGTGTGTGACAGTGACCTTTGTTTTGACCTTGAAAGCCTGGGATCTCTCTGTTACAAACACCTTACTTTCCAACTAACAGCTAATGGGCACCTAGTGGGAATTTAAAAGCACCAGTACTGTTGTCCTGGAACATTTTGCCCCCCTAACTAATGAGCTGCAGCATCCTGCATAGCTTCAATTTCTAAAATAGATTAAAGATACAGTCTCATAGCAGGCACACAGCAGTGATTTAGTCTGAAAATGACAAAGCCAAGTTTAACTGAAAAGTTTTCTTGTGCACCTGCCCTGCAGAAGACTGATAGATCCTCTTGAAAGTCTAGCATATAATACTGTTTTCACTCTGTTTCCTTCTGGCTTTTTATTTTTGCCTTGACCCGTATCCCACATTCCTCTACAGCTGTGAAGTCTGTTAGATAAAAGTTTGCGTGTATCTCAGAAGTGTGGTTACAGTTTGCTTGTTCTGCCATGTTTGAAGGAGGAGTTCAAATTCCTGGTAGTAGTTTAGAGACAACTGAATGCTAAATAAATCCATTGATTTTTGAAATACAGGCTCCAGAACTGTCTATTTCAGGGCAGAAAGCACTGTGACTGCAGGATTTCAGAAACCCAGTTGGGATGAGAATTAAAAAAGCATCAGGTAGAGAAAAGATTTCTAAGTCTAAGTGGGAGTCTAATGAATGTAGACAGACTTGGTTATGTACTTGAAAAAAATACTATGTAAATACTATTATTAAAAGGCACCTGCTGTTTATGTTTTGTCAGATTTGTTCTAACTTGGCTTTCTGTTTCAGGAGATGAGTGGCTTGTACTCTCCAGTCAGTGAGGATAGTACGGTGCCCCAGTTTGAAGCTCCCTCACCTTCACACAGGTACAGAGCTTGCAACTGCTCAGAACTTGGCTTTCAGACTATTCATATCGCACTATACTCTCTGGTCCATGCAATGGACAGAATACATAAAATATTTGCGTATTATCCATTTCTTATCTGGTGTGAATGTAGATAAGAACAAAGCAGGCAAAGAAAAAGCAACTGAGCGTACAGCTGAATAAAAGTCCACTGTAAACTAGATGCCATGGAAGGTTGATGGTTTTAAATGTAGAAGGATTAGTTAACTCAGATAATTAGCCTTTACTGTGATGTGAAATGTTACCATTATATATGTGTTCTATTTTCTGAATGTTATGCAAATATGCTTGGCCTAAAGCAAAGTCTAATTTTTGTATTATATCAGTGGCCTCTGACTTCTCCAGTAGGTATGAATGGTTAAAAGTACAGGTTCACAGGATCAGGATTTTAGATGTACACACTACTGGCTCTGTTTATCTGCTGCCTGCTTTGATTTAATGAAATGGCTTTCTATTTATGTATTGTAAATGTGGAGTTTTATCTGGAATACTGTGTAGTCTGGTTTATTGATGATAAAACTGTGGATACTACTTGTGTCCAAGTTGCATGTGCCAGGGTTTAAAGTGTTCTGCTTCTTTATTGCCATGTTTTTCAGTTGTCAGCAAGCTGATTTCAGAGAGCCAAGTTATAAGTCTAAATGTTCCTCTYTCTCCTAGCCCTTCCCAGTGTATTTTCCTAACACTAAAGTTCTCTAAACTGTCAATTTGTTACAAAAATTGTATTGGTACCTTTTCTGCAATTAACAACTCTAAACCTAGTAGGCCAGAAGTAAGAAAGAAGTAATCAAACTTCYTTCCCTAGAGAGATTTAGATACAGTGCTTTGGTAAGAAGCATAGTAATATTGTCTGGAAATTTTTATAAAGATACTGTTTGGACGCTGAGACCAGAGTCTGTCTTATTTCCATTAAGATCAGTTCGCCATTAGGGAAAGGACAGGAATATGGCAAAGATGGGAATAGCCTTTATTATTCTACTCTTTACTGTTTTACTGATTGTGTGTGTGTGTTTGAAGCTGTAATCTTGTCAGGTTCTACTAGTTTTTGGTTACTGCTGGTTAAATGGATTGCTTGTTGTTTCGTGTTACTGCTATTTGGGGAAAACTGAGCAGTGGTTGGATTGAATTTGTGCTCTGATGCAGCACTGTCATGTTAAGCACCATCTTCATTGTCTTCAGACCCTGAAGCTTTTCTCTTGTCCTTCTACCTCAGTAGAAATGTACCTCTTACTTGAGGCAAGKTAATAAGCTCTTCAAGAACTCTTAATTTCCAAAACCTAAAATAACTTTACAGCCCGAGAGTTTTGATGAGTGTCAAAATCTGTCTAACCTATGCTGGCTTTGGCCTGCCACAAATTCTTTAGTATTGCTTGATGTCTGTTTATTTCATGCCCTATGGCCATTCATTCTCAATTTTTGCTTTTGAAAATATAGTGTCCCAGATATTTTAGTGACTTTCAACTGATGTGCTTCATCTGTGGTCTGGTAGGTGACACCTGTGGGTTATGCACTGTGGCAGGTGCATTCAGAGACCAGGGAGTCTTTTCCTGACCTAATCCTCTTGTCTGGTTCAGTTTAGACCATGAACTTTTTTCCTTTTTTTTTTCTCTTGCATGATACAACACCAAGAATATGATACAACAGAAGTTTAAGGGTTTTTCTAGGGTATGTGGAGTTGCCTTTTTTTCTCAGCTGGAAAACCCTCTTTTCTATTCCTTAATGATACCGTTGCAGTAAGAAGTGGTCTTGCATTTTCTTTAGTCAACAAAAAAAAGCAGCATGTGAGGGAAGTCTATGGACAGGCCTCACTTGTTGCCTGACTTCTGTAGCCTCTACCTGTCTTACATTGACAGGAGATGTGTCCTTCCGTGCTTTGTGTACCAGACTTGAATTGTGTGGGCTCAGATTCCTGTAACTTCATGAAATTCATTTTCTTGTCAACGTTAAATATACAATTTGAGATATTCTACAGAACTTTGATTCCCCCCTTGGAAAGAGTGCTGCAGAAGAACTGACACAAGCTTTAAAATCAGCTGACTTTTCTAGTTGCATGTTAACTGAAACATTTAATCTGCAAAGTGCCTTTTAGAGATTCAGTGAACTAGTAAGAATTAAATGCAAACCTATTTGGAGATAACTTCATTTCCATGCTAAAATGTTATTAAAATTGCAGAGACTTTCAAACTTCCCTCTGAATTAAAATGGTATATTTAAATTGTTAACATACTTAACATCTTGCTAATGAATTGTAACATTTTATTAATGTGGTTCACAAATATTACAATGCTATCATAGTCCCATGCTGTGATTTTTTCTTTAAAAAAGAAACCTCTTTAGCCTTTGGTTTTAAAGTTCAAGAAGATAAAGTACTTTGGAATTTGCAGTTTTGTCTGGTCTCCGGTGACTTGCCCTTATTCATCTACTTTCTCTAAATTACAGGCTGCTTCATGAATTCTCTACTTTCTCATGTTTGTATTTTTTTTCCAGCATGAACATCTTCAATATGTGAAATTACTTGATGTGTTCTCATTCTTTGCCCATCCTTCGCGTAAGCCTCTTTAGCAAAAAAAAAAAAAAAAAACAAACAAATATGGCTATCGTATTCGTTCCATGCTCTGCTTCAAGGAACAAGTGTTTTCTCTTTTGTGCTTATACATCGCATGATGAAATATTAAATTGGGTAATAGTACAGCACTTGTTTACAGGATTATAGACTGCTGGGTTTGTGTACTAAATAGAGAGCAAGAAGGGAAGAATAGAGAAGAGAACAAATAGTTCTGTTTAGGGTTTTTTCCTGAACAGCCTCATGCTATTTTTGCTGTCAATAAATGGTGCAAACAGGAGATACAAGTAAGCATCTTTGTGATTAAATATCCAAGCAGTGATAACAATAACAAACTGCCATCCTAGTAGGAGTTCCTGGGGAAGGATTTTGATTTACGAATTAGCTGCTTGGTAACTTTGATTCAATTATTGAAATCCTAAGCTCCTTCCCTGCCGTTATTCTAACCCCCTCACCTTATGCCCTAGCCTGGTACCAGTATAGCAAATGCAGTTTTTAGTCTGCAAGTTGCTACATTGTTTTGTTGTTCCAGATTTTTTTAAAATATTCCATATTACTGTACCTGAATTTCCTAATTGTAGCTATTTTTAAAAGCTATATGAAAATCAGAAAATTGCAAAAGGTTTCCTCTATGTTCTTACTTGCTTCCTGTATTTTTTTTTAAAAAAAAAAAAAAAGGAAAACCTTCAAGCACGTGCCGTTTAGCTACAGGCACTGCACAAAAATGATTTCCAATTTGTATTCTGGTTAGAGAAATGACGTCCGTACATCACCAGACAACCTGCAGCAAAACGAGACTAGACACTATAAGTCTGTGTTCTGCTGTTAATTGCCGCTGTACCTGTCTCTAGTAATGGAGTACTCTTTCATTGCTTCCCAGCCACACATCTTATTCATGCTGTTCCCAGCAGGATCTGCTGTACGTGTTTCATTATTTCGTGTGACCACATTCTAATTTAAAGTTCATTGTCCCTGACCATGCTTGAAATGGCACTGCTGTTACTTCCTCTGCACTAGCTAGCAGCAAATGATGATTTTTATCTCTYGAATTTTCTTTGTTGCTTTTCTCCCACCTATAAGAGAATCCTAATTAATCTAATCTTAAAAATTAATCCCTAATATTTTAAAATTCTCTCTCATTGTCTTCAGTTTTTGCTTGCATCTACCTACCATGGAGCTTTAAAAAAAAAATAGAGAAATACTTAAGCACTGATACCACTCTTCGGTCCTTTTAGACTTATGGGTATCCTGACTAGCATTTCAGCCGCATCATTTGTCTTACTGGAATGTCAAGTCCATTCATCAGTTCTGGCAACCATTACACAAACATGAGTTGGTACAATTCTATCTTACAACACCAAAACCTATAACARTGTTTTGGCAGCTTTTTAAAGAAACCTACAGCTTTCCCAAGAAATCCRTAAGTCTAAGGCCACCTTGTAAGTAAAACTGACAGAGATGAAACTGGATAGTTTTCTGTCCAAGCCAAAGGACATAGCAGAAGTGAGTTAAAGGATAAAGGCTTTTAGGCACAAACCATGATGATATTTGCGATGTGTTTTCTGTAATTAGTAAAATGGTGTTCTTGTGTCCTAAAAGCTTTAGGTTTTTGAATGACACAGGTGTTACAATCTGGCTCCAGTGTTTTATTGGGATGGCTAATGTTTTGCTATATGTGCAAAAAAAAACAATCACCTGTTTGTATCAGTAAATCTTTTTGCAGTTTTGAAAGATGAATCTCTTGCATTTGCACATGTATGTTTTATGTTTTAAAAATACTGACTAAATTGCTGTATCATTGTAAATAACTACATAACTGTATATGGCTTAGCATTTTTTAGCCCTGTGTTTGAATTGGTTCTTTGAAACCAAACATAAAGAAAAGTGGAAGAATGTAATAGAAGTATTCTTGAAATATAATTCTGGCTGGCAGCATCTCTTGAATTTAATTCTGAACTTCATTATTTGTATCCAGGTTTTGCATGTCTTCAGAGATGTCTGGAACAGTAGCATTTTTCAGAAGCTGGTTTCTCTAGCATTTTTTTTTCCTTGTAATTCTCAAATGCCATGACATTAAATTTAAAGCTGTGTTATTTTCAAACTGTCTTACCCTGCATATTTCATAAAGAATACAGTTTTGCATTTTAATTTGGAATTATTAGATTGCACTAACATCAGTTATGTGACAGTAAGCAAAAACTTCGGGGGGGGGAGGGAAGATCCAAACGGTATTTCTTCTCTCCTTTCCTCCCAAATAACCAACCTTGTCTTTTGTGTCTGTAAAATGAATTTCAAGGGCAAGAATGCTGTTGGATGTAAAGAAGGGGTGAAAAAAGTAAGCTGAAAACGAAAAAGGATGGTTGTATAGTGATTTAAGCAGATGTTTCTTTTGATTTTTTGCAGTAGTATTATTGATTCCACGGAGTACAGCCAGCCTCCAGGCTTCAGTGGCAGTTCTCAGGTAAGGTATACCTGTGCACAGGGGGACAGGCGAGAGGGAATGTGAAGGTTAGGGAGAGGGTGCACACAGCTCCAGGATACCAATCATCTTGACTCTTCAAATCTAGCATGTTAACTGGCCATCTGAGCAAATTGGTTTTCTTTGATCATATCAATATGAACATTCATAAACACACATAGTCATTCCTACAGCAGTAGTCTTGACTCCAGTGTAGTGTGTTTAGACATGGGACTTAATTCCCAAAGCTGACCCTTTCAGGGGTGTGTTTTTTTTTTTTTTTTTTTTTTTTTTTTTTTGAGAGGCTACTCTAAAGAAGGAAGGGGTAAGTTTTGATGCTTCATTTCTTCTCCCAAATGAGTTAGGGTTGCATTGACACTTTGCAATGACTTAAAGCTTTGGATTAGTTTAACAGTTAAAAACACGAAATATTTGTTCTGCAAACATACAGTTGTCTTGAAGTGTGTCAGTGTGAGAGCCTTACTACCCTAAGCTATACTTCTTAATACTGTCTGTAAGTTCAGTATTCAGTGAAGCTGTTTGGCAGGCAGACTTCAAACTTGGTTTGATCTGCAGGGCCTCCTGAATGACAAACAGCACTGCTGTAGGATTATAGCTTAGGGTGGTTCAGCTGGGTTACGAAGGTGGCAGTGGTATCCAGCTCACAGCTTAAAAGGTCTAATGATTTTGAGTTAGACAACCTGTGGTTGCATGCTAACTAGTGCCCTGGCTCTCTGATAACGGGCACAACAAAGCATTAAACAATTGGTAAACTAACATGTAGAAGCGCTGTTGGATCTTGCTCGATAGAGTAATCGGTTTAAAGAAAATACACAAATTCTGGAATGATGTTTGTGCATGCAGGTGTCTTGTTCTGCAGCTATCTTGCAGTGAATTGGTAATTAGGAACTTCCCTTTATTAGTTTATGAAAAATGTTTGTTACTGCCGCTGCTGTCTGTGGGCTTTAGCTTGGGCAAAGAGTTATAGCTTTGCCTGGTTTTAAAGGGTATGTAAAGCTTCAGTGGAGATTATGTTCAGAACTGTGATACAGTACGGTGTGTGTTTCGTCTCTATTGATAGTATTTGTCTTYGTACTTTAATTTTGCCTTTACAATGAAAAGAAATAGCGTACCCGTAATAGCAAGCACACAGAACAATCTCGACTTTTTAGTTGCTTTGTATGACAGCTTTATTTGTGTGAGAATAATCTTGTTTTTGTCCTTGAGAGTGCAAGATCTACACTCTAGTGCAAATTTGCTAATTAGACTAATGTATTTTTGGATGGGGAGTTAAGAGACCTTGAAGATCAGAAACTTCAAAGTTCAAAGACACTCATTCCAACAAGACTTTGCAGTGAAAATAGTGCTAAGAATATAAACTCTATTGCATTCTTTTTTAATTTTCAGTCATGGTACTAAATCGTACCTTGGGCACTGCTGGCAATAAGCTAAACTAGAATTAACAGCATAGCTTTCTTTCACAGTATAATTAGTTTTGCATTGCTTACAAATGTAAGAACATGTTCTTAGGGAAGGATTTGTGTATCGCAGTCCTACAGGACAATTTTTCTCTCAATTTGAGATTCAGAAATAGTGGAAAAGTCACATAGGCCCTTAGGAATTTTGCAAGTAATGTTTAGTTTTAATACCTTCTTCTGCTAGAAGTAAGGAGTTTGTGTACAGCTATGACGTTTTTTCCAATTCTTTTTAAGAATATTTTTTAGGACAGCTAGTAGAGTTCAGACAGCAAAATAACTCATGCTAACGCATTAATCCTAACTAATGCCCTCAACTAGAACAGCCAGAATAGGCTTCTCAGGTCTTATATTATAGTGAGCATTGAATAAAAAGCACTTGGGTATTTTTTTTTTTTCTGTCCTTATTTTTCGCTCCTGTTTTCCCAGTAATGCTTAACAAGTAGCCAGGGAGCAGTCTTCTTTACTCAATGTGTTTTGTACCAGCGTGAGCAGTTTAAAATACTTAGCTGCCCAGCACCTGATCAAAGTTGGGTAATACAGACTGTGTCTCAGCATAGCTGAGCTGCTGCGTGCTGGTTTGGGACCTGCTCCGGTGGAATTTTCCTCTTAAGGTGTACTGCTTAGCAGGGAAACTACTTAAAATGATTGGTTCCTTCCCAGTGTGGACTGGAACCAGCTAGCAGATCAGATTCAGACTTGGATTATATAATCCAGTTATACTGGGTTATTGTACCGGAGGCAGTGTCTYGACTGAAGTGATTGCTCCCTGATGCTCACAGTCATCTTGGGCCTTGATCATTTACATTATGTTTTGAGAGGCTGCAGCACTTGTGGGCTGGTGTGCAAAACTCATGCAAAGGTGCTATAAAACGATTCCATTAAATAGTCCTTAAAGCTGTAAAGATCTAGAAATTCATAGCTAAAAAGCATTGAGGTAAAAAATACCTTCCAGTGTTCTAGATGTGCTTTGAGATTGGGGTTGCTTTCAAGATGAAACAAGTTATCTAGAGCTTAAGTGCAATCAGCATGAAGCTGAAATCGTGAGTCACGATGTCAGAACGTAGCCGGGGCCTTCCACAGTACGTGGTGTTCGGAGGTTTCATCGCTTACGGTTTGGTGGAGGGGGTGTTGATTTGGGTTTCTTGTTTTTCCTTTCCCTAAAATGTTAGATTACTGTTCATGGTGTTACAAACTGAATTTCAGTGCGGTGTGAGCATCTAAACTTAGTTTAATGCTGTTCTTGGCTTTCTCGGCGGCTGCAGCGTAAGAGCGGCCCGTTCTCCTGCGTGGATGGAGGGGGAATTGTAACCGTTTGTGGCACCGGCTGAGCGTTGCTGTTAGTGCTCTCTGGACCTCGTCCGCTCGCGCTGCTCTTGTCGCGTGTTTTATATGCATAGTTGTATGTTTTGTATGTGATCAGGGACTTCACTAATTGTTCTTTAGGGAATCCATGAGTGAAGACTTGTTAGCTTTTTAATTCCATGAAGTTTCCCATTAGCTCTGAAAATGCAATAGTTGAAGTAGAAGATGTAAGCTTAAAACAAGGTGTTCTTCATGCTTCTTGTTGTAGAACTTGTTTCTCTTCCTGACTAGTGCTACAAACAAGAAGTATCTTGCTCTGTTTTACTTCAGGAGGAGAGCTTGTGTATAGTTTCARTGCTTTGCTGCTTCTGCTCCTCACTGTTACTGCTTGTGTGGGCTGGGAAGTACTTTTTATGATGAGTTTCATGGATTTCAGTGCAATCAGCCTTTCAACTTGATGGTGTCCTAGTCTGCTTCTATTTCTATSCTTGATTGCTTAGCTCCCCAAAGGTTACTAACTGTCTGTTCTGTGTGTGAGGCCAAAACCTGTAAATCTGCAGAGATTCAGAAAACTGTTTAAAAGCAGCTTTTCTTGTTTATAAACAGRGGGTACCCTAGTAATAACTGTATATAGTAGGAAGATGGTCTTTATCATTGTTTTAGACTTTTAGCCCTCTAAATAGTGTATGAATTGCTTATAATTTGGTAAAATCTATTGAAATAGAATGCAGGCCTGGCTTTACCTTTCTGAAGAGATGTATTCTCTGTTCTCCATTCAGACCAAAAAACAACCATGGTATAATAGCACACTAGCCTCAAGACGGAAGAGGCTCACAGCTCATTTTGAGGACCTAGAGCAGTGCTATTTCTCCACAAGGATGACGCGCGTCTCAGGTGAGTTCCTCTTGCATGGTGATCAGCTTGAGTGCTCTAAAAGAACTTTACTTTTGAGAAAGCAGCTTTCATTTTTTTTCCTGTGCAAGTGGTTCCTATAGGAATGTTGCTATCCATATTTACGCATGTTACTCAAACCACCTTTTTTCTTCTTGACTGGTCYTTGAGGTTTCTAAATGCAGAACATTTAATGCCTTCGTTTAGGAGGGGCACATATTGCATTGTAATGTGAAAGGGCATAATAGCCGTAATAAACAATTTCACTGATGCTTGTTCTAAAGATGCAAGTGCTTGAATGCTGGGTAGATGTGGTACAAATGCAGTAGTTAAAACACTGCTATCAAAATACTACAGAGGTGTAGACATAAACTGACAAATTATCCCATATTTAATATGCAGTAGGTATTAACCTTTTACAAACTTCCAGAACTCAAAGGTTATCCTGTATGTTGTCTCGATTGTGTGTCTCTGTTAACAAATGGCTTAGAGAAGTATAGAAGCTGAGCATGCAGCAGCTATCTCAAGCTCTTGTCCCATGGGGCACACCTTAGATTTAAGACTTCTTTTGTAGAAGCTCCTTTCACAATTGCCTAGATTGCCTCATTCATAATTCAGTAACAGCAGCTAAAGTAATTGTTACATAGTGGATGGATGGTTCCTAATTATATGACAAGTTTCTTTAAGAAACGAGCAGGTCAAATGAATGCCTCTTGAGGGAAAGGGAGGTTGCTCTGTTGGTGCCAGGGGGAAGAAACATGGTTTGGGGAGAAGGTTTAGGGCAATAGGCTGTGGCAGGCAAGTGATTTGCAGCACAGAACTGTGAGCCACAGTTCATGCAAAGGGTGACAGACWGCAGTGAGGAGCAGGGAGCACCCAGCTAGTGCTCAGGTGGTGGGAGAAACTTCCTAGGGACAAGAGGGAACCATGCAGAGGTGGTTGAGGTAGTGTGTTCTAGCTAAGCCTGGAAGTCAAGGACCAACSTCTCAGGACTCAGAGATCAGTAGGAGAAGTAAGAGAGCTGAGGTAGAAATGCTCTTTATTTTATTTATTTTTCTTCCCCCTTCCCCTGTCTCCCCCCCCTCTTTTTTTTTCCTCCTCATGAATTTAGTTTGTTTGCATTTCACCTGTTCTGAAAAGTTGGATTTGATAATTTTGGAATCCAAGTAAAACTTGTGGGGCATATCTACCTCAACACAGCAGGTAACTCCAGGTCTCATCAAGCACAGCAAAATTATTTTAAYAAAGAATGCAGCCTGTTGAAAGGTGCCTTAGTAGCTGGAAAATCGGATAAGCCAGTTGCATATGACCTGCTGGTTTCCTGTAAGRTGCTAACAAGTGCTTTGCAGGCTTCAGCTTCACAGATAGTGCTGTGTGAAGACCTCGCAGTACAATCCTTGTGATGCATAAATGTGTTTATGCTACAGTAATACTTTTATTAATCAAGAATATCAAATTGCTTTCCCCAGCATTCCCTTATGACCTTTTTCTTCATAATTGGAACTACAAATATGAACCTGATGAAACTAAACTTTTTATTTATGTATATAGATCGGCTGCACTAAAGGTGGAGGATTTGCAAGAGCATTTTTTTTTCCTAAATAAGGAGTAACTTGTGATATTTAATCAGTTTTTTTCTCTCTTAAAGAGTCATTCCTGCTTTTTGACATGTTTTAAGTAGGATTTAATATGGGTATAAAGCTTTTTGTAAGAGATGCCTCTGACTGTTCTAATAGGAAGTGGAGAAGTAATATAACTGTAATTATGAAATGGCCTTGCCCTTTGACAGGGAAAAATGTCTTGAAAGCTACCATTCCATTTTCCAGGTGTGGATATAGGATAAATTATAGAAAGACTGAATGCTTGATCTCTAAACGAGGGAAATGGAAGAATAGCAGCTATTCGCTCTTACTCAAGTGTCAGAGGCAGAAGCAGTCTTTGAAAAATACTGGCCGTTTACCTACCATCTCGTTTTCAAGCTGGTTCCTGCAGCGGTCAGGTGCTGATGACTTTAATGTGGGGCGGTACTTTGTTCACTTCCTGCCTTTTAATCCATCTGATAAGGGTGTGATGTATATGCTGGTACCCTTAAACATCCTAATTACTAGGCTTCACCTTTCCTTTATAAAATCAAACATGAAATCGCGTATAAGGGGTGCTTCAAAATGCTGTGCAATTGTAGATCAAGCTCTTTAGTTCCGAGGGAGGGGAATTACTGAGGTACARAAAATGTTTTTTCTTTATTTTCCCACAAGCAATCACCGCTATACTTTCCTGTTCCACCTTAACCTTTTCCCTTTTGCTCTCTATTTTTCACCCTAGTATTTCCAGAGCATTCCAGTAAGTTGAGCTTTATCTCTTATGCTACTGCAAAGTTACTTTTAACTAGTGCCTGGTGTTTGTAATTTGCACTATGTGAGTGAGTAGTGTGCATTGCTCTGCTGCTGCAGTCTACCTTGGCAAATACAGTGGTTTTAGGAGAAGGCAAGGTGGACGATACTGTGACTCGGCACCGTGGACTATGTGAACGGAAACACACTGCATTACATCTGTGAGAGTTATTGGGGTGAATAGTTGGTTCTTTTGCATTGTGTTGGCGAAAAAAGGCAAAGGAAACGTGTGAGTGTTAGATGAGGAAAGGGGCAAATTCCTGCAAATCCTGGGGGTTGTTACAATGCCCGAGGACTCTACCTAGTGCTTGACCTTATGGTTGGTACATGACCATATTAGGAAAGYCGGTTTGTCCGTGTGGCACTGCTGAGTTTGTTTTTCCGCTTATTTAGGAAATGTTAATGATTTAAATAAAATTCTGTTCGTTTACAGGAAGCATATGAGGAATGAGAATGACATTTAGGCTTCTATGCTGCAATTTAACTTCTGTAGTAAATGTTCCATTTTCCACAGAATATTTATCATTATTTTTCAAGCTGGCTCAGTTTCACCTTGTCTGCAGAAGGTCATAATTTTTGCAGAACTTATAGCACAGGGAGTCTTTTAGTTTCATGCTTGTCTTCCTTCTCCAGCCCTGAAACAACTCTCCCTTAGCTCTATTGTTTTTGGAGTAAGAAGAGAAATATTTGCTCCATAAGTATTTTGAATGTAATTGACACCAAATGGAGGCATATTGTAACCCAAATACAGGAAAAGGAATATATTTTCACCTCCATAAAATATCAGACATTCTTAAAATGCATTTTGATATGCTTAAAAGTCTYCTGTTAATAATCTTTCTGGCTTATGAGCCAGAAAGAATTTGCATAAAATGAGTGAGCTYCTCTACCTGGAAAAGCTGTATTTTGATTTCTAGGCAGGTTCTTAATATAGTAGCTTGAACCAGCCTTGTACTAGAAAGAATTTATGCTCTGAAACGTTCCCTGCCTTCAGTGAATGCTAGAAGTGAAAGAAAGAATAAAGGTTTTGACCAAGAATCCTCCCTAAATACCAAGCAGAGGTAGTGTCATGTGAACACTTTCATCTTGATGATTCTTGTTTTTGCTGAGTTTATCTTATTCTGTCCTCTGTGATTTTGCTGCCTCTCCCTAGATGACAGCAGAACCACAAGCCAACTGGATGAATTTCAGGAGTGTCTATCCAAGTTTACGCGCTACAACTCTGTCCGACCCCTGGCAACACTGTCTTACGCTAGTGACCTCTACAATGGTTCCAGCATAGTATCCAGGTAAGAAGTATTGAATTTGACAATGCATCTCATGAAGAGATATAAGCTGGTGAAGCCAGGCTAATAACTTGTGTTATGTAGGTACAGACCACATCTTGTTTAATACTTTCCAGTGGTTTCCCCAAGATAATTTTACAAATATATAATTATCATTCATCAGTGAAAGCACTTAGCTACTATACTGGGAAAATTTCTTCCAGGAGGTTTTGATCAGGACTAAATCTAGAACCTTTGAGATGCTGGTGAATGTCAAGTACATGATAAACATGAAGCCTATAATAGGCTGTCTTCTGTTAGTTGTGTTTTAAATGATGTAGGTCTAGTATTTTTAAAGAAATATCCATTTCCTTTGGTATTGATAGTTTTGCCTAAAGATCCATGCTGTTGGTTTAAATGTTGGTGGATTTGGTCATCATGGTAAGAATAAATAGCTGAGCTGCTTGTGATTGCAGTTGTTTCAACTTTGCTAAGTGCTGGCAGCTCTGCTTACATTGCTAAATGCTGCTGGGGCGGGCTAGGTGGTAAAAACCAACTGATAGCTCTGTTGTTGCCAAAGAAAGTCTGTACCCCCTGCCGCAGSGCACAGTCGTGTCCCTTGCACCACTGCGGAAGCTCTTTGGAGCCTGCAGTGTACCAGTTTAGACATTTAAACTAGCAAAAATGCTATTGACTGTCTTTTAACAGGATTAATTTCTAGTTTAGCACCATTAACTGCTCCCTGAGGGATCAGGCTTAAGAGAGCACGTGGGATGGAGAGGCTGGGACAAGCCAGCAGTCCGAACCTTAAACTGGTTTCAATAGCTGTGGAAGCATACCTTGGAGGATTTGATTAGTCTGGGTTAGCTTGTTCAGAACCGTCAGTGGTGCTGGAAAAAAATGATGCAGCATGTTAATTGAAATCTTTTCCTCRTGGTATATATGTAGGAACCAGTATCTTCTTATGGGCACACCTCACAATTTGTGTTTATCATTCACAATAACCTTGAAAGAGAGAAGTAGTACATCCCCATTTTATATATAGGGACCATGAGATTCAAAGTAGCAATATGTGACATCTTGAAAGAAGTACATACTTAATGAAATAATGATTTGAACTTAGGTTTTTCTGAGTCTTAGTCTAATGCCCTGAGAAGAGGCTATTCAGAGAGTGACAGAACAGCTTGGATGTTGTTGAAAGCCTCCAAGAAGCTTGCACTGTGTGAAGAAATTGAGGCATATGTAGCATGATTTTTTTTCTTAAAAAAGCAGCATTGATTCCTTGACTGCTGCAATATGTAGCTGGAATATATAATGTCCGAATTAGTCACAGAGGTCAGAACACAATAATCACTGATCTGACGTACGTTTAACCTGCACTGATTGGGTTCACACTGGCTGCAATGAAATGCAGATGGGAATCTCGCTGCACTGTAGACAAACTTCCTTAGCTACCAAGTTCAGCGTGGATTGGATTTTGCTCTCTTGCCCTTTCTCTTCTCCTTGACATTCTGCAAGAGCAGCATTTTTGTGGTATTTGGTTAGAAAATGCTGGAAAGGCAGTAAATCTCACTCCCGTTTTGAAGGCATTAGAATAAAATTCTTGGGYGAAATAAACATTTGAAAAGTATGTGGTTTATTGTTGCTAAAATGAAGATATATGGGGGCCATCCTCCAAGCCAGTGCTAGTAACAGTAGTTATTTAATGTTAAATGCATTTAACCAGAAAATATCTTGGCTTACAACTTAATGTTCTCCCCCGCCTATACTTTTTATTTATCTTCAGGTTTTTAGTATGTGAGCTGAGTAAGTCTGTTCACATTTGAGCATGTCCTTAAGTGCTTTGGTAAAACAGGGCTGCTCAGTGTGCTGCTGTTGTAGCTCACGTTAGCTTTTGGCTATACAAAAAGTTCCTTTGAAGTTTGAATCTGTTAAGAGTTTTCATATAATGTATGTTGGCCAACACTTCTGGTGTTCACCATTCTTCTGCCAAATTAGTAGGCTCAAGTTCAGAGAGAATCTGTGAATCTAGTAAGTGGGAGGTGCGTGTCTYGGCGCTGGCAGTTCAGGGTAATAAAAGAATAACTTTTAGGTGCCTACAGATAGACCAAATTAATTATCAGAGGCTTTAAAAAGCCTTCTTAGTGAGAGAAATGCAGTGAAAAGTCTTACTGTTTTTTCTGGTCCACTGTGCTGAGCCCTTAATCTGTTCATGGGGCGTGCTGCAGAAAACACTAGAAATAATGACAAAAAACCAAGTCTTACTGGCTAGCAATTGCTGTTGAGACCTATACACTTAAATACAAAGCARTTAAGAAACGAATCTTCCTCAATTTAAAAAAGCCCCTATATTTAAAATGAATATTTGAAACATGTTTAAGAATAAAAGTAGAACTGACACAAAGTTGAACTTCCTTATACTTAATTTGGTGAATGTGGTTTAAGAAAGAAAAGAAACTGATGTTACAAACTGACAGAGTGCGAGGGTGTCTGTTTAAGCCACTGCAGTTTGACATCCCGTGAGTGAACTTCCTGCTCAGTTAAAGCAATGCAAACCAAAGAGGCTTTTAATGTATGTTAGGCTTGTGTTAGAAGAAAGATGATGGAAATGTGTACAGTATCTGCAAAATCTTGATAGTTATTTAGAAGTGGGGGGGAAAATGGATTTATGGTAACAGGATGAAAGAGTGATTAGGATGGTGTATATAAGCAAACACCAAACTCCTAAGCTGAACGCCAGTATTCTCCAGAGCTCCTTGCCGCGAGCATGTTTATGAATGACCAGACTTTGCAGGGATGAGTAAAAGGTCATAGGTAACACAACGTGCATGCCTGCATATGATGGTGTTAGTAAAAATTCCGGGGAAGTACCAAGAGCGCTGCAGTTTTCTTTTGGAATGAAAATACAAATCGATGTTTGACTCCACAATGCCAGATTTCCCAAGTCTGGAAAATACTTTGCCCCAAAAGGCGAGCTATGAGCCCCGCTTCTCCACGCTTGCTGGCTCCACGTCAGCTCTGCTCTGTGGGCAGCATCCACACGGTGGCAGCCGTCGTTTGCAGTGCCGCCGGAGCAGGGCTGCATCCAGGAGGTACGAGGGGGTGGGAGACTGCTGATGCATGGCTGATACCTAGGCTCTGTCGTCTTTAACCGAAGTGGCTTGCTGCATGCGTGTTTTTGAATTAAGATCACAAGTCCAATGAAGAACTTCTTACTCTGCTTAGAAGCAGTGCTTGCAAATGAAAACTGCAACCCTCCCTCTTTTTCTTCCTTCCTTCCTTCCAAAAATAGTTGAGATTGAGGGGGAAGGATGTTCAATGAAAACATATCCAGGGCTTTGAAGTGGTCAGTCACTCAGCATTACTTTAACGTTAGGGAGACTTTCAGCATATTTGCAATACGAATGGACATGTACTTCAATATGGTGGATGTTTTTTGTATCCTCAAATCTCTTTTAAAAAGTTACTTATCCATTTTTCACAAGTATATTAAGATTGGTTAGAACTAGGCTAGGGAATAATTTTTCCATGTATTATGCCATCAGACAGAACAGTCATCAAAGCTTAACTTTTCTTCTCTCTACCTACTGTGGCAGTAAATAGTGGAAGGCTTTCTTTTAAAGATGAAACTGTAAACTGCAGCGTTAGCATTACAATGATTTATGTAGAAAATTGCTTTAGCGCTGTCAGARGCCTTCAGAGAATAATGTGGCAGTCTTTCATACTAAAAAAGAAAGGCAGAAAAATCCAAGAAACAGACTACGGCAAAAACTGTCTGAAACCTGGTCATCAGGAAGCTGGTTCTCCCTACTGGGTAGTTTCCAAGGCTGGTAGAAACATAGGTACTTGTGTCCCAGAAAGCCCTGGATCTTCAGGTAAATGGTTGTCAGCTTTTTGTAATCCACTTGGATTTCAAATTCTGGGCTGGCTATCTRCTTCTCTGAAAGGTCTCAAAAGGATGTCCAAACGGGTTTGCACAACTAAGGCTGTGTTTACTTAGGAGCTTAGTGATACACTCAAAGGAACGCATCAGAGTTGTCCTTGTTCTGCTGAAACTGTACTGAACTCCTCTGCTGGAGCTTCAGATCAAGCTGCAGTGGTTCTTGCTTTTGGGGCCTGGCTTCTTGCTGTGGGGGTCTGCTGTTTTTATACTGCTTTTTGTTGCATTACCTCCAAGTAATGGACAGGATACGAAGAGGCTTTTCTTAGCATTCAAACCATACGGTTAGGTCACCATTTCAAGATCATATTTTTGTGTTGAGCCTTTCAATAAAGTGAACTGAAATCCTTCCTTTGAATCCTTTCGAAGGTAAGATTAAAAGAAAAAAATCCATTAAGAGTATGTTTTCCATTTATTCACTGAACCTATTCTGGTTTTTTCCCCCTTTTAACTTTGGACTAAAAGTGCTTTTCCATGTAAATTGAGATCCATGCTTAATAAGGTACTCTTCAGTTCTGTGTCAACCATCACTAGCTTTTCTTTTTTTCTTTTTCTTTTTTCTTCCTTTTTTTTTTTAATGCACTGGACTGGTTTGGATTAACTGAGCCTTTTTTTTTTTTTTAAGTTTGTGACCTAGCAGTGCTTCTGTTTTTGTGATGAAGATAAATGTGTGAATGAGTTTGTTTTAGAGTACAGTAGATGCTGCTTTTTGAGAAGAAGAGAAATGAGATTATTTATTACATCTTGTGTTAAATCAGTGGGGTGTTTTTTGTTAGTTTAAAGTTGTGGAACAATCTATCTTATTCTGAGTATTCCTGCAACTGAAAGGAAAAAAGAAATGCTTGGATAAAGAGGCTTTAACTTCAAGATTACAAAGGAAACTTAAAGTGTAATATCCTACCTCTGTTTAAAGCCTGTATCTCTTCTGTAGTTTTGTTACCTTATTTTACATGAGAACTTTACTTTCTTTTTCTCTTGAATGCTGAGCTGAGAGATTTTCTAAGGCATAATTGTGGTCTGGATCCCTTGAGCAGAGGTTAGGTATGATTTGTAACCAGAAGAAGGGTTATATAGATGTCAGAGCTCTGAATTTAGGGCAGTCTCCACTCAGTAATATAACTCTCAAAGTCCTACAGATAGATAGTAGCTGACATTTCTTTTCAGGTTTCATAGCCTCTTTTGTACTGAAAGTCTATCTCCAGTCTTGACTGGAAAAAGTAAATCTTATGATGACTTTGACACTGCACAGTGAGTGCACTTACAAAGTGAGTCAGAAAGTAGCTCTTGAATCTACATGAGCTTTCACTTTTAGGGATAAAATTTACATAATTTGAAATTGGTAAGTTAATGAATGAAAGTTTCACAGCCACCAGTGGGACCTTATTTTTCCTAGTAATTTCAAACTGTCTGCTAGTAGGAAGATCCTTTTCCAGAAATCTCTTAATACTTCAAAGCTGTCTCCAGCTGCAGATAATTAGATGACTTTTTAAAAATTTAAATCAAATTTTGTGCTTTTTWAAAATAAACAATCTATAAGATATTGTAGCATACTTAACCAGTTTGGCAATCAGTTTTTAAACCAGGTGTATTAGGTAGTGATTGCTTTTCTTGATCATTCCTCTTTTTTTATAACTTTAAGTTATTTAAGCTAATTTATACATGTGGTAGAAAATTGTCTTGTGCATGTGTTGATCAGCTACAGCACTAGGTAGTCAAGTATTGGAGCAGCTTGCTCAGGTTTTGCAGAAACATCCGTCCTTGGGGGTYTTCAGTAGTCGACTGAGTAAAGCCCTGAGTCTGGCCAAAGGCCTGACTGTGCTTTGAGCGGAAGGCTGGATCAGAGACCTCCCAAGGTTTCTTCTAGCTTGAATTAACCTATATTCTTAGGTATTGTATCATTATGTAAAGCATAGGAAGTTCTGCCTGAACGTGAGGGAGAATTTTTCCTGTGAGCATGATGGAGCCCTGGGACAGGTTGCCCAGAGAGGTTRTGGAGTCTCCTYCTCYGGAGATCTTCAAGGCCCGCCTGGCTGCAACCCTGTCTAACRTGCTCTAGGTGACCCTGCTGAGCAGGGGGGTTGGACTAGATGATCTCCGGAGRTCCCTTCCAACCTTACTGATTCTATGAAAGCAATTTGTCTTTAAATGCAGTTTAAAAGATTTTTTTAAAAAATCATTCTCACCTTGATTTATTTCTTTCCCCTMCTTCCCCCCATTACCTTTTCCAACTCTTCCTGTACTCTTGACGAAAGGCACATGATCTGGTTATTMAAACTTGAAGTTCTGTTCCCAACTTTTTGCCAAGTATCTTCTTCTTGCCTTAGGTCTTGAGAAGAAGCAAGTGGCTCATGTGGTTTTGCACATATCGTGCAAAGTGAAATTCATGCAAAATACTCTGGGATCCTCTGCTTAAGAATGCAGGTTAAATGCAATACAATCGAGTTATTAGGATGAGACTGGGGTCTTGTTGAGGAATAGTTTTGTAAGAGTGCAGAAATTTAAAAAGAGTGCTACCATGTCAAGAATGTCCCCTCTGAGATTAATTTTTAGGATGGAGGGTACATAGCATGTAGAAGTGGCATTGCGTCGTTGCAGCTACCTCTTTCGTTATCAGAACAAAAATCTTTTCTGTGAGGCTGCTCCTCTTCTGTTCTCCTTGTGTTCCCTACCAGGTGGCCATCATCAGGCACTAGTGTTGTGTTTTGACTTTAACTGGCAAACCGTGAAGGCTGCAGTTTCACAGCAGCTTCTATTTGGAAGCTTCATGAGGAAAKCACTGATAAAAGGCAAGGAGAGATTTCCCATAACTTCTGTCCTGCCCCCCCCCTCACCTTCCCACAATTTCACAACTTTCTTTTGATGTTGAGCACTGACACAGTGAATTTTGCATCTAACTTCTTGAAGAAACAAAGCGCATCCTTAGCAGAGCACAAGTTTGTAATTTTGCTACATTGCTCTTAATTCTCTAGCAGTATTTGTAGGAAATGCCTCGCTTTGCTAGTAGAAGATAATCGGAAAAGAATTAATGTCCCTGGATTTTTTTTTCCTTTCTTGCTTTCTAGGGGAGTTAATTTGTTATGGTGGATCATTATTAAAAAAAATGACTTAAGTGGTCTGCTAAGGCACATCAAAGCCTTGAGCTAATGATAAATATTAACACAGACAATATTAATAAATACATAATTAATTACATATTAATACATTAATAACAGGCTGTAAGACAAGAATACTTTGAATTTGTATGTTGCTTAGGTATTTTGTAGAATAGCTTAAGGAGAGACACCTGATAKTCTTAGATAGCTATAATATGCACGTGTATACATTTATAAAAATGAAGGTGGAAGCAGGATCAAATTTCTCAGTTTGAAACTGTGTGAAACAATATCCACCAGTACCTTTAATTTTTTCTAAATAGTTAGGTGTGGATAGTGTAGAGAACACTGACCAAAAAGATTCAAAATACCATCAAAATAATCTCCCGAAACCGATTTGGCAGTCGGACTGAAAATGTTTCAAATGGCGTTTAGCCTCGTTCAGTCACTGCCAGGCAGCAAGACCATCAGAATTAATTGTTTCGAGCCATTCTCTGGCTCCTCGGGACTGCTCATCTGYGGTGTATAGAGATGATGTTTATGAAAGGCAATGCCCTGATTCACCAAGCCTGTTGGATTTAGCTGAGGCATCTAAAGAGGTTACTGTCTCTGGCTGTCCTTCCGGATGCTCTGCTACAGGGTGTCTGGCAGACGAGCTGATGGTGGCGTCAGATGAATTCAGAAGCCCAGGTTAATAAACTGAAAAAATAAAATCTTTGGTGTAGTAGAAAATGAGTTTCCAACCTTTAAAATAAATGTAGAAGGCACTTCAGTGTTTATCCCAAGAGACTGAGTTCCATCCTACTTGATAGCATTATTTTGATAAGCTAATACTGTTGTGCAGACAACCTTGCAACTGTCCTGAATTAGTCTTTATGTGTTCCCTCCCTGAAACCTGTTCCGTTTGCAGTTTGGGAAGAGGCTACGGTCGTCCCTTCCAAGAAATGTTTCCCAAGCATGAGTGCAGAAAGAGGAGGAAGGTGAATAGGATTGGAGGTTTAAAACTTCTTCCACCATARTATTTTGCATCTTTGAGGCAGTTCTCACACTATTGTCAGAGCTGCTCATAATGTGTTGTCTCAGCCCAGCTGGGAGAGTTGGTAGATACTGTTTTTCAAATATGCATAGCGTGTGCAAAATATTACAGTGGACAGACTGATAATTTTCCTGGAATTCTAAATAGCGTCATAAGAAACATTCTGCATTTAACTGCTGGCATTTTTAGTTAACATTTTTCTGCTTTAGCTTATTTAATGTGGTGTGTGTGGAAAAACTGAATCTAATCCTCATTAACTTGCATGGTAGTTTTTTGCTTGACTTTGGCTCGTTGTACTGTTGTGTATCTGGCATATAAACCCTGGGATTGTTGTCGTCTTCTCGTCAGCATGCAGAAGAGCATCGCCTAGCAGTAAAGAGGCTTTTCATCAATATGCTTTATATTCAGTTGCTTGCAAAATTCAGTAGTTCCCCATAGGCTTCCCCATCATTAATGCTAATTAAGCARAGTTCCACTGAATACACATGTGCGTAAAACTTGCAGAGTAGAACAGAATGGCTATAGAATAGCTATACAGCCTCATAGCCAATGTCGTAAGTCCATCRCGGCTTTCTGAGAGATCTCAGCTCTTACTTGGAGGAGCTAGGTCCAGGATCATTTCACCTTGTTTCTCCCCCCCCAGCAGAGAGGATCCTGGTTCTCAAAGTTTAGCTATTGCAGGAAGGACAGTTACATAGCATAGTACATACTCTCACTGGATTAAAGAAAAGAATAATATTATTGTATTTGGCAATGACAAAGCATGAAAGTAGCTCTTGTTTTGATTTTGGAACTCTTAAGATTGAACTAAACTTATAAACTTCTTTGATTCCCGTTTAATATTCTTTAAACAAGCTCTTTATGGATTGGGAATATTAGTCTCTATTAGAACTGATGGCATTTCATTACACATGAAAGGATGTTTTTATTAGCATGAGGTAGGCCCAGAATTAAATCTAACTATATRAATTTGTTGGTTTGATTCTTTCTATACTTTTCCATACTTTTCCTCAGTTGGAACAAAATAAAACTCTAGACTATTCTTTCTGTGAGAAAGATGCTAAAARCAAGATTCCTAAGTGAAAGGGAAGCCCAGAACTGAGGTCTGCCCTTGTTCGTGCACTGCAGAATTCAATGACCAGTGATAACGGCCTTCCCTGTTTTTCACAACTCTTCCTATTAGCCTGGAAGCAAAAAGGTAGTCAACCCGTGAAGAACTGAGTCTTCAGTTTCTGTTTTTGATGCCACGAATAAAGGTTGCTTAAGAGGCGCTCTTCCTATGTGATGATTAAAGCTGGAAAGAGGTGCAATGGYAGGGGCAGGTATCTGAGGTGCTCTCAAACACCATCTGCAGAACCTAGTGCTGGAATATCCCTAATGGCTCCAAGAAACAGCATCAAACTAAAATGACTTGCGGTCCTTTGTGCTCTTGGTATAAAGATGTGCCATAACAAAAAATGTAGCAGTCTGGACTGTTGGTTGGTAATGTTCCTGTTTATGCTCCCACCCTGGGAAGGAGGGAGATACCATTACAACAGGAACACTGGTTTTCCCTGCTGGTGCTGCTCTTAGGGTGCCATGTAGAATCTCCTGGAATTCAGTGCGTTGTTATCTACTGGAGATGAGTGGGAAGAGACTGTCTGTTGGCTCCAGCATTTCAGCAAGTCCAGTGAAGTTAAAACTGAAGTCTTGCTCTATCCTCCTTCGTCTACTGCCTTGGTTCAGAGCCAGATCTACCTTGTGCACTGTTGTGGCAAGCTGACTSTGATTCTTAAAGTCAAACAGTGAAAAAAACAAGAACTCCCCTGTATCAGCTCAGGAAGCTGTGCAGCTCGCAGATACRATGCCCTGTGGTCAACGAGGCTTCTCTCGGTTGTGCTCCTGCTGTCTTGGAACTGCCAAGCCCTTCTGCTCCCTCTTTCTTGATGCCATTCTGTTAATGGACAGAGAATCATGCCATGGGCATAGGAAAACTAACAGTATTCCTTTATGGAAAACGATATCCTTAATTTTGGGTGGGAAAACTCACTTTATAAGGTAAATTGCCCTTGCTAGAAAGGAACTTGSTTAAAATAGAGGTCTGTGAATAATAGTTGTAACTGAGGCTCCGTTATCTTTTCTCATGAAAAGCAGGATGTTGAGGTAGGGCATATGTAGTATTGGAAGGGACTCCAGGCCTAAAGATTTGTGCTAAAACACTAGGATTTTTCCCATGGCCAAATAAAAATAACCTCATTATATGCATTTAGTCATTGATTTGGGTGATGGAGCTCTTGGCGGTGGGAAGTAATTGAGAGAACTGCCAAACCCTCAGAGAATAGGAAGGATTTCTCTGGTTTGAGCCATTCATTTGTTTACATGTTCGTTTTCATGTGGTAGGAAGTGAAACACAGTGGCAGAGGTGGTTGTGGACTGAAGTACTTTTGTTCAATTAACACAGCTGTATATATTCTCCTGTTCTCCTCCCTATGTTTCCTTTCTATTGGATTAAGCCCACAGCTACTATAACTGAGATTACCCTAGTGACTAACTTATGACTCAGACTTTCCAGAGGCTTCATATCTGGGAGCTCTTATCTTGTGAGAATCCAGAGACAAATCAAGGCACTTAGAAACTTTGAAAGACCAAATCTGTTCAGTTTGATGGTTCTAACCCCAGGCTGCTCTGGTCCAGAGGAGAAAACATTTCTATCCCAGACTGTGGCATAGGAGATGTCGTCATTCACAAAATCAGTGATGGACAGTTTTAAAGATCACCTCCATCCTCCATCACCTCCATCCTCCAGATAGCTTTTAGACCTGTTTGAACATCTTTTTTGTGTGTGTACTTGTTGCCTGCTTGGGCTTATTAGTTTGGAGGTGGAGAATTCCTATAGCTTCCCCCCCCCCTTTTTTTTTGTTACTTTTCATACCCATAAAGATCATCTAGGACTGCCTACAGGTGAAGAAAGTGCATCCAGTTTACCTTTTGAAACAAATGAATATACAAACACCAGATTTAACCTTTGCAAAGTGATTGGTTAAATAGCTTTTTAGAATGTTCTGTGCTCTGTCAAGTAATCTCTTGGGATGAGACTCATCCACTGAAACAAGTTTTTATCAGGTCTATGTTAGACTTGAATCTGATCCATTAAAAGGCCATAATTATAACAGCTAGGACACCTTTAGCTTGATTAGAAGAAAAATCTGGCAACTTTTGGCTAATCTGGGGGTTGTATCTAACCAGTTTGTTTCTTGGGCATGAAAGTGTGTGTTATGTGATAATAGAATGCATTAAGTGGGCTCTCCTTTTATGTCGATACACAGGTTAAATACAGTCTAGARAGCTGAAGGGGTGTTTTTCCTTAAAATATAGGTATTGAGGTAACCTCTCTGAGATCATGGTACTCTTATTCAGCTTATATTTTGGAAAATTTATTTTCTGGGACAGCTGTTTGAATGGAACATAATGAATGTGCCACACTAGAGGCATATTCATATAGATCACCACGGTGGTCTATACTTGTTCCTGCAGTGCAGCTTAAAGACTTAGGGATAGCAACAGTGACCTAATTTAAGTAGTACATTTGAATATATGAAGAAATGAGTGATTGATGCAAATGTTGCTTTGAAATAAAGTTTTTAAGCAATTAAAGAAAAATGTGTTCATCCACTCAACTTTAGCACAACAGTATTTTCATATTGAAACTACTTATGCTTTGTCTCAGTGCCCTTTGTTTCTATATGTGACAAAACTTAGACTTTGAGGTGATGGAGTGCAAAATATGATCACTAATTGCAGCCTCTTATGCCTGAATATAGCTTTGTTTCAAAATCTACAAATTAGTATGCTACTGCATACTTAGACACTAATTGCTTTGCCTAAAATAAGTCTGCTGTAAAAAACAGTCTCTCGGGCATGTGATATTTATACCAATTTGTTGTTCACATTGGTCTCAGGTGCTGAACAGTCTGCAGTGCTGGTCATGCTGTTGGACTGCAACCTAGATTTCTAATCTTTTGACTTTAACTCAAAATGGATCTTGGCAGTAGGCAAACAGGCTGTAAGAAGTGGAATTTGGGATTGTGAAGACTGGCAGGATGTGCTTCAGAGGCCAGGGAGTGGAAGCATRAAGACAGACAGACTTTGTTAAGGAAATGTAAGCAAAGAGGAAAAACTTGCTCTTAAAAGCARCTCATAGAGGTAGGAAACCTGGGAAGAGTGCAGCCCCTAGGATGTAACTGAGGGCTTTGATGTGCTGCCCCCTCTCCTTTTTCCCCACTAATGAGCAATCCTGAAAAATAAACAAACATACCCATATTACTGTTGAATATAGGGCCATAGTAAGGTAGGGAATAGGACTGGAGGTACAGAAACAGCATCRTATTGTTAGAAATAGAATTGAAAGACCCTGTTATATTTGGTGAAAATATATCTCCATGAGAGGGACCAAGTCGTTGGCTGTGTGAAAATGACAGCCACTGCGCTCAAAGATCTGGTTACCAAGTCAGGGCTGAGGCACTTTCCTGAACACTGAYCCTATATTCCCTGAGCCTTTATGGTGTTCCTCATAAGGCAGCTGCTCCATCCGTGTAATCGTTTTAGCTGCCTTTCTGTATGTGTTCTCCAGCTCCAGTGCATCCCCCTGAGGTGTGGAAAACAACTGCATGCATCATCAGGATGCGAATGTACCGCGGTTTTGTACAACGGCAAAAGTGGCAAACGCTCTTTATTTATTGCTTCTCCACAGGTCTGCTCTCAGCATCAAGCCAAGCTTCCAGGCACGTTTCAGAAGCAATTCATTTCATAAAGCCTTTTGTTAGCTGCGAGTGCTCTCTAAGGTCTTAAGTTTGTTTACTTAGACTTGCTTATTTTCCAACAACTTCCAGTGATATTTCCCAGCAGGCTGGTCACTAGCTTCTTAGTGAGCAGGAAAAAGAAAGCAGTTACCTGAGATTTGGAAAGATTGCTTCTCTRTTTTTCCAGGAGTAAGACAATTGATTCCTTCCTAATTTAATTTTTGTAAGTGAAATCTGTTGCATATAGATAAATCTTTTCCAAATACCCAAGGTTTTTAGTGTCTCCAAAAGATTCCATGTGTAAAATTAGGTAGTCTTTGGTTAGTCAGAGCCTTTTATTTTTCCTTCTTAAGAAATAAAGGAAAGAGGAGCAATAATTCCTAGTGTGCACATCTCTGAGGAGCAGGGATCGCAGCTAATCTGAAAGAACATCTGTGGATGTTTAGACTGTTACGTGTGGCTTACCTCCAGTGTTTCCTTTTAAAAATARTAATAATAAATGCACTGGTGCTGTTCTTGAATTTTGTTCTGTTCTTGATATCTTCATTGCAATGATTTAGAAGCTTTTTTTGACTCATCAGAAAAGACAAACTGGGATTTCTTTGTGCATGGAATGTATAGCATAGAGAAGGAGGGCATGTTAAGAAAACAAAGTAAATTTCCCACAAARAAAAATCATTGCAGATATTAATGATTAACTTCTAGCTGTGACCTGTACTCTCTCCTTTCTGCTGCTGTCTGTGCACTACACTTCGCWGTCGGCTGAGGCTTCTCATACTTGCTTCCTTTCCTGCAGTGAGCTCGCTGGCCGTCGCTTTTCCCTGTGCGTTGTGTTTTCTCGGAGTGAGCACGTTTGTTCAGAGCAGGAAGGAGCCACCGCCTCGTTCAGCTCGGTCGCTCTGAGTTGCGACTGTTCCTAATGTCAGCGCAGAGGATAGTGGCTAAATKGGTTTACCAAAATCTGCCGGGGAGAAAACGCAAGCATTTCACTATACTAGCGCTGCACGCTGTGCGTAGGCGATGGAGACGGTGCAGCTGCGTGTGTTAATTTGCTATGTTAGATCAGCCTGCCTTTCTTGCGGCGGATGAACATCTCTACAGGTGATAGTTAACTTCTGCATCAGTTTTCTTCCTGCAGTGTCTTCGAGGCTGTTTGAAGGTCATAGGTCTAATCATCAACTRTCACTAGTTGCTGCTTTTTATTATTCTTTTGGTGGCATGTTAACTTTTATAGACGTATTGAGATAGTCATTTGTTATGTCTACAGTGTGTCTTTACTTCAAGAGTTTATTTTGTWAATGTTAGAGAAACAAAATCACCTCAGGTAAGAGAGGATTCTGTTCTGTTCTACTAACTTGGCTTTCTACCAAACATTACAGTGGGGTTTTGTTTCTGTGGATTTCCTTCCCCTTTCCYCCGCCTCAGCAGCAGAAGGCTGAGGATATAAGCTGAATCCAAGCAGATGAGTCGCTGCCATCAGCCTAGCTGTGCTGTACCAGAATCCACAGGGCTGCGAACAGTAGCTGAGACAGCAGTTCAATTAAGGTTGTGGTACAGATAAATCCATTGCTTTGTTATATAGGCCCCCAATTATATAATTCTTTCACTGGGCAGAGTGAGCTGACAAGACAAGGCAGACCTGAGCAGTGCTTTTATGATGCATATATATATATATATATATATATATATATATATATATATATATATATATAAATTGATTTGACTAGGATAGATCTGATGGGGGGGGGAGAGAAAGTAATCTAGCTGCTTTCTTTCCCTCTCCCCTTTCATATGAATAGATGCATGCTTGCTTACTTCATTCCCAAACACATTTCTTTCTCTTCCTTTTCTATGGGCTTGTGGATTTGCAAGCTTGGCCTAACTAGTCCGTTTTCCCTATGGCAAGCAAGCACTTGTGACTGGGGCTGTTTCCTGSCGCCGCTTCGGAGATTTTTAGGTGCCTGAGACGACAGAGTTGCAAGCTGTTTCACTGAATTTTATATCATAGGGCTGCATATGAACAATCTATTCTCTCTATTTAAAAAGTAAYTCAATGGTGTCATCTTTACACAGATTCAAAAACTCTATTGCTATTTAAAGTTATTTCCATATGAAAGTACTGCAATGCCTTCAACTTCTCAGCTATCACGAGGGGGAGAAAACTCTAGGCCTTACAGCTATGAGGGCAGCCTGAAGAGCCCTCTCCCTTCTCGTAACTGGTTTAGTGCTTTCTAACTGTGTGGAAAGGCACCTTAAGGCCCTCTGCTCAGCGTTTTTCAAGCTGTATGAACGTGGAATCTGATTGTAAGCTCCGTTTTCCCCTGCTGTCATTCAGAACTTCCTGCCTGTTTCGCAAACACTGTGGTTTCTGGGAAAATTATGAGAGGGATTATGGACATCAAAGTTAATTACTGAGCAGCAGAGCCCTGAAAGAGACCTCTGAGAGTAGTAGAAGACCAGTTAGTCGAGAGACTTGGGGAGCTGGTTATCAGTCAGAGCAGCCTGAGGGCTCGGAGAGCAAGTGCTCCCGTGCCCTTTCGGTGCCGTATCTTGCCTCGCCGAGGCYGGTGTTCCTGGAGCTAGGTGGGTCGAGCTGCGTGAAGAAACGCGGGCTGCAGGCAGCCTTTCTGAGATAGGAAGTACTTCTAGAAAGCAGTTTTAATTCTCCATTAGATGTGTAATAAATTTCTTYAAAGCCTTTCTCAGCTGTGAAAGTGTTAGCTTTTTGTAACCTGYTGCCATGCTTTTTCTCACATGTATTTCATGTACAACCTCAGGGTTTTCTCATTTGCAGCTTTAACTTTATTACAAGGTGACTGCTTTTACTTCYGACTTCATTGGTATCTATTACAAACTTGCCCTGCAGTTCAAGGCAGCGAGTGTCTCTGTTTCCACAAGCAGCCCTAGGTGGAAGTTGCACTGTGTGAGGTTTTTACAGTACTGATATACACTTCAGCCCTCTGCTCAGGGAATTTAAGCTTTTTTTCTTTTTTTTTCTTTTTTTCCCGCACAAGTGCTCATATGCTGTGCATTAACGCKTAGAGTTCACCAAGGTGCCCTACAGAAGAGCTGAGGGAGGGAACAGGGCAACTGAAAGAAATGAGTCGGCAGTCGTCCGGTGGCAYGTTGTTGGTAGACCACACAGTCACATTTTAAGTACCTCCCAGGGTGAGCTGTCAGCCTTGACGTTTGGGTACCTCGTAATGTGGATGGTGTACTTAAACAGAAAAAACCTTTGGAGTGCCTGAACAAAGGCACCGTCTGCAGGAGGGAGATTGTGCTGCCACAAAAAGTCCATTTCAGTAAATCAACTAGTTTAAGAGGGGATTAGCAAATGGTGCCTAAAAGCAAGATCTCCATGGTGTTTGAGCATGTGCCAGACAACACTGAGTTGCCTTGAATGCAGTGTTTACTAAGTGTATTCTTCAAAAGAATTGTGATTATCAGCTCTGCAATACTGAGACCAGTTAGGTGTTAAAATACACTGCTTGTAAATACGTGTGGTGTTACATGGTTCTCAATCTGTGCTTTTGTTCTCAGTATTGAGTTCGACCGGGACTGTGACTACTTTGCCATTGCCGGGGTGACAAAGAAGATTAAAGTCTATGAGTATGGTACAGTCATTCAGGACGCGGTGGATATTCACTACCCTGAGAATGAAATGACCTGCAATTCCAAAATCAGGTAGGCGTTGACTTTGCGTTTAAATGTGGAATGCCTTTTGCATTAGTCTGTGTGTGCAGTTGCTGTTCTGTTGTGGGAATGTGTTGCAGGGAAGGAAGGGTGGAAAGCAGAAGGAACTGATAGAGAGCTTAGAGAGCTTGCTTTGAACTCCGGGTGGGATCGGGTGGCAGAGGCACTGACACCTGCGTACGCCAAGCTCATCCAAGGCAATAGCAGGCCTAGATGTCATAAGAAGAACGGAGTATATGGTAAATTACCTTCTTGTTCCATGCAAATGCTGTTGTATACCTACAGAGTTTAAATGAGAGTATGAATGGAGTAGTGGATACGCTACAGGTAATGCCTTAGCTTGTCTGAACGTAACTTTTGTGCCCAGTTCTTCATAATAGCAGGTAAATTCACATGTATGTTGCCCTCTACTCACCAGTTCCTTTGCACTCTGCTGAGGGGCTGCTAGTCCTCGTGCTAGTGTCATCTTAGTGACTTAAAGAAATAAATTGACTACCTTCTCAGAACTTCAACTGGATGTATCCAGATAACATAACTTTAATAGAAGTTTTGAATTAGGATTTTTTTTTTTAATTCGAAAATAAATAATATAGGAAGTCAAAGCAATTCACTACTATAATACAAAACTTCAGCATTTCTACTGAACTCATTTTTATTTGATATTCTACATCTAAAACCAAAATAAAACACAAGTGTAACTAAAAATTTTTATGACAATCCAATTTCTACTAAAACAAATGTTACACAACAAGAGAAATGAAAATGTTTATGAATCTACTTTATAGTGTAAAACTCATACTTATTTTTGTAGTTGATAACATATCTTAAGACAGATCAGTCACTCCTGTATCACTCATGATGATTATTCTCAGGAATTATGTAACACTGTTTTAGGAAGAAGATGTAAATGCAACTTTACTTTGGGATTTTTTTCTAATGTATGCATTTTTGGGTGAACATTCACATTTTAGGTGAGGCGGCATACAAATGTAACAAACTCTGCTGTAACAAACAATATACAAATACACAGATATATATTTAAATGCAACTTTGGACTGATTCTTTTCTAATCACTATTACAGATGTGTTTTTCCCTTCTCTTTCTCTGTCCTCTTTTCRTAAGATTGGTATTTTTATCAGCCTTGTTCAACTGTTTTTCCCACTCTGACTCATAAGGAAATGAATATAAGCAGTCAGAGAAACTGGTATTGATAAGCCATATTGATTTTGGATCTTGTGTTTTAGCGTACATGTTTCAAAGGGTTATTGATTTTTTGTGTTATCCCCTTCTGTTACTCTTTCTCTTCCCCCACCCAAGGTTCAAATTCTGGGGAATGTGTGAATATATGGAAATAGATAAATTTGTATAGGCAAATACAGGCCTGATTGAAACTGCTGAACCTATCACTTTCCAAACTTATAAAATACCATGACTTCTGAAGATGGATAGTATTTTTGACTGAGTCAGAGTTCACAATACCGGATTTCAACTTGATTTTTGAAGAAAAGAGCAGAAAGATAGGAGAAGGATCTGGTAGTTGATTTAATTCCTCTTACCATAATTAGAAGGGGAAAGTAATGTGTATTTGGTACTTSTCTGTCTGCCTGAGACTAATTCCAAGCTGAATTTGTTATTTCAAATGTGATAGGAATCTACTCTGACAGTCTTGTCAGGCATTAGGTAGTAGTTCTCCCTTCTSAGGCAGCCCCTGGTGAGGGGAGAGTTGCATCAACACGTTTAGTGATGTTGCTCTTGTCAGCTTTGTGCTCCAGACAAGATACTACTTGCATCCAGGTTTTCTTCTTTCTCATATAAATTTAGTGTGTGTGCATACATACACATAAGTACATATACATATCTACATATATATATATATATTTGTGCGTATGAGATACTAAATGTATTGTCCTCTGACACACTGCACTTCAGCAGAGATAGACAAGGTCCTCTCCTATCACTTCCTAGTTTCTGTTGTTCCTCCTAAGAAACGCATTTTTTTTTCCGTTGGCACCTGCACATTACATCAACATTCCTTCAGTATGTGAGTGCTTTTGGTTTTGACAAATGAAGCTAGACCGTCAGTCAGATGTATTCTTACTGTCCCCRTTAACTGTGCTGCCAGTCACAGGCTCTGTGGCTCACTGTGGCACTGTAGTAGTGTAATAAATTGCTATTCTGAAGTGGCATAGCTTGAGGGAGAAGAGGATGTATGAAGGCTGTAATTTCATTACAGAATATTGCAGAATGCCAAAAGTGTGCCTATATTATAATAGAAATCTTAAAGTATGTCCTGCCTCTACTTAAAAAAAAAAGAGAGAAAAAAAAAGGAAAAAGAAAAGAAAAGCAGTGACTTAGTTGTTGATTTTAATTTGGGTGGAGATGCAGCCTCCTCCAAAAGCTGTATGCTATCTGCTAATGTCCTTTCTGATATGAAGGATGTGTTGTGTATATATGTGTGTGTGTGTATACACGTGTGTGTGTGCATGCATTGGTGGCACATCTCAACAAAGAGGCAAACTTCGGCCCGTTGCCTCTAAGGATTTTGCTAAAGGTCTGTTCTGGAGTTTGTGGCTGTATCATGCTGCTGTTATTGAAAAGTCATTTTGTAGTAAGGGAGTCTTGTGGGCYGTCGTGTCCAAGTTATTTTTAGGAGGCCTTAAACAACAGAGAACTTGCGCAAGACACTAATTAGCCACTGGTGAGTGTAATGGTGATCTTGGAGATAGCTGAGGATGCTTAGCTGTCATCACACTTCAGAATGTGTTGCAGGACGCCCTAGGGGCCTCTCAGTGCACGTCCCGGGGGACTTTCTGATGCGGCAGAGTGAAGCAGCAGGAGAGGCGCGTGAAGCTCGCGCGCGCACCGATTCTGGTGGTGCCGCTGCTGAACCTRCTGAAGTGGGCACGTGGCGTGGGCACAGTTTGTAACGTCCCTTCCTTCCTTCCCCGAGCCGCAGCAGACCTGTCTGCCTGCAGGCGCTCCTGCTTTCCAAGTACACGTCACAGGAAGCTTACCCTAAATTGATCCTGGTTAACCTTGTTCAAAGTGACGATGCTAGAACATAAATCCTCAGCTGTTACGCTAGTGACTCAGCTTTCAGAGCAGCAGCTCTGACAGGCTTTTAGAAAAGCGGGCAGGTGACAGCATTTGTGAGGGCTCGTGTCTGGCCAAGAGCAAGTCTGCTGTCCTGGAGCAGCTGTGCGAAGGGAAGCCCTTGCCCAGTTCTGGGCTGGCACCGTCCCAGCCCTGCTCTGCCCAGTGCCAGCTGGGCACTTGCTGAAAGATTCTGTTTCACACTAGGAGTAATTGATTGTAGGCTTTCCTGGAGCAAAGCCCTTACACCAGCTGTATCCGAGTCTTTTTTCCTCTTTTCCTCCCCCCTTCTACGCCCACCTGCTTCTTAAATACAATCTTTTTTTTTTTCTTGAGCTTTCTGATCCTTATTTTTAAGAATGGGGCGGAAATTAGCATGTCAGTTTTCTGGTAAATGTGCATAGATTCTCCGAGAATGACAGCGGCATAAGCTTCCAGGAAAAACACAAGATGACACATAAATCCTCATAAAAATCCCATTTACAGATTCATAGCTTCAGCACAAGAAACAAATCCTGGCATTGTGTAGGAGCTATAAACAGCACCCTGTGAGCTAATTATGATTTGCCGTGTCCCAAGCTATGACAGACGACAATCTCTATCTCTCCCCAAGGCAGAGGGAGGTGGAAAAGGACAAGGAATGAGCAGCTCACAGCAAATGACAGTTCTGTCATTTCTTCTGTGATTTATTCAAGAGGCAGAATTGTTGTTTTGCCCTAGGTTGCAGGAGCAAAAAAACAAAACAAANAAGAAGAAAAAGAAAAAGGAAAAAAGAAAAGGAAAAAGAAAAAACAGAAAAATATTAAAGATCTAGTGTTCAGGTAAAAGGCACTGGCATTAGACCTTGTTAATCTACAATGGGTGGTATGCAAATGTGGTTAGGTAAACACACTTTTGAAATAAGCGTTTAATATTCTGCATGCTCATCGCAGTGTGTGTTTGCAGCATCTGTACCTCTGTGATAGATGTTACCACAAACCTCCAAAATCAGCTGCATCCGTTTAGTCAACAGCAGTAAAAACAAAGCATCAGTAGGCTTTGCTTCTAGGATGCTCCTAGTATTTTGTCTTCATTTTCAGTGCTGATAAATCAGGTGTGTGATTTCTCTGTCCTAATAGTAGTTCGTAGGTATACTACTCTGCTTTTAAAATAGCAGTAAATTCTCACTAGTAAGTTTAAATTTTTTTTTTTTTTGTGGGGGGGGGTCTTAAAAACACTTGCCTTACAGTGTTTTTCAGCTTAGATTCTTTGCCATTTGGAGAAGTACAAACTGTTTATGCTGATACCCTTTTCTGAATATTTGTGTTGAAACCTCTGTATTTCCAGAGCAGAAAATGTTGGAAGACAAACAAGTTGTAGGGAAATACACCTTCACCTTTCATTCACTTCAGTTTTGAGAGTAACTACCTCATTTTGCAATAAGATCAAGGAAAGTGTTTTTTTTTTTTTTTTTAAGGAAAATTTTTTTATTAACCGTACCAGAGGTTTTTTTGGATTGCTTTAAAAAAGAAAAACACACACAAAACTACCATTACAAATGCGTGTGTTTTCTGTTTATGTAATTTTGATGTCTTAGAAGTGTTTGGTTAGTGTTGACATTCACATGGATGTTTCTTTCAGGAATAGATCATTCTTTCAAAAACATCTCAGTCTCARAATTACTGGCTAGTCATTGATTCATAGTAATTGACTGGATCTGAAGCATTTGCCATGCAGGTCAGAACACAGCAGCTTGTACTTTATTAAAAGCTTTAACTCTGTTTAACTCTTATTGCCAGAGGCTCGGTTGACACCTGGTAACTTGATCATGGATTTGAAACATTTTAGCTGTAAAGCCTGGCTTGCGAAAGAAACTTCRGTGCAGCTGACAGCACTAACCAAGCTGTCCCATTTGTGTCACTGAATAAAATAATTTGCATAAATTCTTACAGATCAGGGTTTCTGCATCCAAATCAGATGCCGAGGTTAGAGTATTTCAGTGGTGGATGATTACCTTTCAACTGGGCCTTCCCTGAGAGTTTCACCTAGCTGTTCTGCTGGGGAGAAGAGCTGTAAAGCTATCACAAATCATAGCAAGATCAACCTCAGGAGCATAACACATTACATGCTGTTTCTGGATTAAAGAACAAAAAGTAAATAAAATAATAATAGTTTTTAAAATAAATGGTTAAATGGCCATCACTTCAGGATGGTCTTACATCCTAACTCCTTTTAACCCAGTGCTGAATTGTACATTTTTTTCAGCCTTAGGTAGATTTGTTGTTGTTTTTGTTTTCATCTTGCATTGCTTCCACATTCTGCTTCCTCCTGCCTGTATGTGGTTGCAGGCCATTAAAAGATTGTCTACAGAAAGTTATTTTTGTGTATTCCTGGGGTTTCAGCGCTTAACTCATTTGAGGCCAGAGAGTAAGTTGCCTTTTTTAACTTGCTCCTCTGTGGTCTTTGAGCCTGTTGTTCAATTTGTCACCCATGAGGATATCTTAAAAAGGCCTCTACCCTTCTGGGTTCCAGCAGGTTTCAACAAAACTGGCTGTGCTGGGCATGGAAAAAAATGTGCTTTCCATGCTCAGTCTGAGGGAACATCGAAGTACCATCTCAACCCTTCGTAGATCCCAGGGAATCCATGTGGAAGAGATTGTCATGTCACAAGCACAGGAAAGGTTGTGAGGTTTTTGTTTTGTTTTATTTTTTTCACTGTGTCATGGTATGTGCCAGAGAATGAAATCAAGGGCCAGTCAGACATAGAGGTGTTCAGAACAACTTTTTTTAAATCTTTTTGCAACCTTTATTAGAGGCAATATCATGCTGGTGCAAAGAATAACCATTCTTCAAGACTAAGAGGCATCCTTTACCTGGAGAGGGAGCTTACCTCTGCCTCGTCAAACCCAGAATTATGCCCTACAAAAAGTTACTTTTGAGGATTTAAATTATAAAGAACCTTGAGTATTGCACTATCAAGCAGAACACCCTGGTTTAAGAGTTTAAGAAAGCTGCTGGATGGTGATGAAGGGAGAGTTAAGTCAGAGATGGTGCGGGATTGGTTTTCTCTTATTATGAACCTTTAATCATGTTCCTTAAAAATGAAAGATGTATAGTGTGTGTCTTAAAAAGGTGTTAATTGAACCACTTAGTTGCTGCAAATCCCTAAACATTTTTCACCTGTCAGTTTGTGTTTTTCCTTTCTCTGTCTTTCCATTTGCAAATGCTTTCCAAGTGAGTGTTAACTCCTTGTTAGTACCATCAGACCTAAGTGATACAGACTGCTTAGAATGATCTTTGCTTTGAGGCACAGAAGCAGTTCTTTTTCTCCATCTCTGTCAATTGATATGATGTTACCTCTCGCTACAAACCTGGCATTTCTTACATCCTTAAATCTATCACATCTCAACATTGTTTAACTCTCAATCCTCTTCATTTTTTTTCTGCCTACTCAATTCCTAATTTTCATTGTTCAGAGTATTTTTCCTTTTTGACAATATATGTAATTGAATTGTGAAGATAATCATATAATTTGCCATGTCCAGTTCACTTCTGTAGTTCAGATATGGATCTCATGCTCTCCTAGTATAGTACATCTGTCCCCGAATTGGTCAGGATGGCACCATCATGTCTTTCTCGAGGGCTCTACCGTTTCCTGCTGCTACCTGGCGTATTCTCAAAGCTGTCCTGCTAAAGGCAGAATTTTTGAGATATAGCCCTGTGCTGTATTTCTTCTGCTTTTGTATGACTACTAAAACTTGAAATGTTGTTTTTTTTTTTTTTTTTGGATGTGGAGTGTTTCTGGTTCCTTGGAGCCCTGACTTAAGCAGAGATAACAGGGAAGGAGGGAAACAGATTTAAACTGGTAAATATCTAATGCACCCATTCCTTTCCAGCACTGCTGCTAGTTGGAGACTACTTTCAGTCTAGAGTCCAGTTATGTTGCAGCTCTAGGTCTSTAAAGTATTTTTGCTTCTATCAGTGACTGCTCCACTGGAACTGAAGCTCCAGACTACTAATGAGSTATTTCTGGACTGCTGCAGCCTTTTTGTCGTGGTGCTGGTGGGCACTGCCTGCCAGTGACAGCTGGTCCTCAGGGAGTCACTAGAGCCCCTCCCGATGAAGCTGGTAGTCAATTATAGGCTATCAACACCTGCCTTTCTGAGGATACCTGAAGGTAGTAGAGTTAGCATAAGGGTATCTCCATGATGATATATTTGAGRACAGTCCTTACACTTAGAAGTGCTGAAGACACTAATATTTCCTAATTGCCGTATTCTGGAGGAGATGAAAGCAGGAAAAGCACATCCTGAGCTGTATCATTTCCAGTTTTTCCTGCCAGCTGGTAAGAGAAGATAACTTTACAGACTAGGTGAGCAGACAGTGAGGTGGACTGAACACTGGTTGAAAGGCACTGCTTAGAGGATTGTGATCAGTGGTGCAAAGTCTAGTTGGAGGCCAGTAACTAGCAGTGTACYCTAGRATCAATACTGGGTCRAGTCCTGTTTAACTTAGTCATCAGTGACCTGGAGGATGGGACAAAGTGCACCCTCAGCAAATTTGTTAATGATCCAAAACTGGGAGGAGTAGCTGATGCACCAGAAGGTGGTGTGCTGTGGTTGAGCTCTCAAGAGAATGGAGAGATGGGCACAGAGAGAGACCTCATGAAGTTCAGTAAGGGGAAGTGCAGAGTCTTGCACCTGGGGAGAAATAATCCCATGCTTCGGTACAGGCTGAGGGCAGACCAACTGAGAGAARCTTCACAGAGAAGGAACTGGGGGTCCTGGTGGACAAGTTGAGCATGAGCAAGCCATGCACCCCAGCTGCAAGTCCAGCAAAGGGCTAYTAAGATGGTTAAGGAATTGGAGCATCTTTCATATGAGGAAAGGCCGAGCGTGCTGGGACTGTTTAGCCTGGAGAAGACAAGACTGGGGGGGGGGGATCTTATCCATGTGTATTAATGTCTGAAGGGATAGATAATTTTCTGGATGCAAAATTTTAAAAGCATAAGGTACTCTTATAGGAAGGAAACATGCAAGTGTGTGAGCAGCCTAGGCGGATATAGATGGGCACAGAGAGCTAAGTCTTGGTGACAGGTTGAAAGTAAAACTTCTGGAGGGATGAGGCATTTAAGATGAAAAAACTACTTATGAAGAAATGGAACTTCACTTCCAGGTTAGGCAGAGACTTCTAGAGATGCTGAAGWCATTAATCTTGTATGTAGAAGGCCAGAAAGGGCTTGGATAAACATTTACAAAACTTTATGCTAGTAGTGCAGGGATGGGTTATTGAATTCATAACCCGCATGAATTTCTTTAGCCTCAGTGTCAGCTTAGGCAGTCCCTGTTGCTTTTCTTGCAGTGCTGAGTGCTTATTCCCGTCTCCATCCTCTTCTCTCTGCTGTGCTGGAGAGGCCAAATAGCAAAAGCAGATCAAGGCTGTTCAAAGCTGGAAAAAAATGCATTTTTCCAGGTTGTCTTTGGTTAGATCAGTTCCCCAGTCTAGTCTATTGKGGGCTGTGCTAGCCAGCCCCAGGGYTGATGTGGGATCTGCTTAACCTGGCTTATAGAGCACACCACTGCCAAGACAGATAGTGTTGCTGAATGTCCTTTTGGTCCTGGCTATTCTAAAGAAAGCTSTGAGTGAGGAGGCCCACGTGAAGGAGTATCCTGAAGGTTTTCTCCAAGCATCATGCAGTAATGTGAGAGACTTGCTGAAAACTGCTGCTATCAGATGATTTGGTCTCATTTTTTGTAAGTCGAAGATTAACTTGTGCAGACAGAGAAAGTCAGAACTGAAAGGCTTTTGAATTGTTTAGTGAATAGATGTAAGCACCAATAATACCTCCTTCCTTTCACATTTGCTCAGATTCACTTAAAGACAGCTAGGTTTCTTACTTTCTATTCCRTATATACATGGATGCTGCAGTACCTCAAATAAGCTTGTGGCTCCACACAACTAAGCAGCAGTTAGCTGTGGGAGTGGTCCTGATTTCCATGTAGTTAAGTTCACACCCCAGTAAGCTAAGTTTGAATGTAGTCAGKATTAGAATACCAGTGCTGCTTGCTGTTGTTCAGCTAATTAAAGAACAGCAGTACTAATATTTTTTAAATGCTTTAACAAATGAAAGGGATTTGTCTTCCCCTCTGCATGTAAGTGCTTTATTCCTAAGGGAGAAAAGGCTGCAAGTGCATAGTAGAACCAAGAATTTTCCAGGGTAAGGTACTTCTAAGTGATTCCATGTATCTACATTGTATTTCAATCTATAGCTACATTAGAGAATAAATAGTTACAAAATCATGAACTTCTATTTTATATTATTGGTTAAAACTTGGCCCCAAGACTGCTATAATCCAGTTATCTATGTTGAAGCTGTTTGACCTGCAGGAACTGGATCTGTTAGTTCAGTTTCTGCTGCATGCATCACAGTTGATACCAATTGGTGTGCTTTTGTGACAGATGGTCCAAAAATTGGTGAACARTATTACAAATTCTCTTACCTCTATCAGATTTTCAGGAGTCARAGTAGAGGCATATTGCCAAAACAATGTGAACGGGACTTGGTCTCCGTTGTAAACAAACTGCTGTTTTCCTCTGGGTAGGAAGGGAAGCTTTCCTTGTTTACAGAAGGCTGAAAGTAGTTTGTCAGAAGTCACAAACATTGGGTTTTTTGCACATAGATATAGAATGCACATATGCATCAGGGGGAGAGATTGACTTGCAACCCACATAGCTGTATATTTTACATATATAGCTTCTGTTAGGTAAGTAGTTATCACTGTGGTAATAAAAGTGGTAGTTACTGGAGAGAGATTAAGAAGTCAAAACTTCTCTGTACATTTGTATGGAATTCAAGTAGAGGTACACCAGTAGTATAAAGAGGTGAATACATATATTGGAAAAAAAAAAAAAAACACTCACCCCAGGGTTTATATTGAGGGGAAAGATGTCATTTAGGCTAATAAACACTTTCTTTTAGCCTTGGTGGCTTCTGGTTTTGTCCTTGCTTGAGTGTTTCAGCGGGATAACTGATAAAATGTTGCAGGCTCCTCAAAGAGGCGAATTGCCTGATATATTGCAAGAATGTTTATACATTTTTTTTTATACATATATATACACACATATATAATGTTATAAGATATGGTTTAATGTGAGACTGACCAGGGCTGTTTCTCTTTTTAAGCTGTATCAGCTGGAGTAGTTACCATAAGAACCTGTTAGCCAGCAGTGACTATGAAGGCACCGTCATCCTGTGGGATGGGTTCACAGGACAAAGATCCAAGGTCTACCAGGTAATGCACAATCAGTAAGCAGTGCTGTTCTTCGCAACCATGGACCATGTTGTTGGGGATGGTGTTTGGCCAAAGATGCTGCTTTTAGTCCAGCAACTAAGTTCCACAAGGTGAAACAGATGCACTTCCTATTTGGCAAGTTTTGCTAGATTGACGAATGTGTACTGGCATCTGCTTCACATGTCTTGGAAGTCTTTTAATTACCTTGTCTTGGCTAGCTTTTCATGTCATCTTCTTGCTAGCCGATGCAAAGGCGTTAAACAAAGGCTTTGACTGAATTTCAGGTTTCATTCAATGCAACATTATGTTCCCATGCAGAATGTGCCTGTGTAGCAAATACAGCTCTTCAGTGTTTTGGGAGCGTACAGGCTTTTGCTTAGAGTGGAAAAACACAGGATTAGACACCACATATTTTGTTTAGTACCTCAACAGGAAGATGAGGTAGTCTTCCACTTTCAGAGGGGAGGTATTGGAAATGGCTTAGAACAGATATATCAATATTAGGAGATACAGCTGTCTTACATTAGAACAAGAAGCAGCTCACACTGGAACAACAGTGACTCAAACCATGCTGGAAAAAGATCTTTAGCATGTTTTTTCTTGAAATCATTATTGCTTTTTTTTCCAAGTGGCAAAAAATCAGTGGGTTTTTTAATTGCTGTTCTAGTATTTTCTTTTTTCATGGCATGTCTAACATACTACAAGCRTTGGTCTGATTAGGGAAAAAAAGGTTGTTTGAGAATCTATGAAACATAGTAAGCTTCTCTGACCAGGAGTCTCATGCCAATTTWTGCTTAACAGCATATTTATGCTGTTAAAACAAACATAGTATGTTTTCCTATTTTATCARATTACAACTCACAGTGTACTTTAATACTTTTCTTGTTTCTGTAAACAGGAGCATGAGAAAAGGTGCTGGAGTGTTGACTTCAACTTGATGGACCCTAAGCTATTGGCTTCAGGCTCTGATGATGCAAAAGGTATCTTTTTTTTTTTTTTAGTCTCTGTGCAGAAGGCACTTTGTGAATTCCCTTTGAGAGATGGAGGAAAAAAAAGGTGTTTCAAGTAGCTGATTCCTCAGCTGCCTTCGATATTGTAGCTGACATACTAATGTGTCAAGATATTACTGAGCTGCTCAGGACTTAGAAAGAGAGCCTTTATTTGGATTAAGATTTCTTGTTGTGATATTCACATTTTGGGGGTAATGCACTCTAGCATTTTCCAGAACACTAAACAAAGAAAAACGTATTTTAACATAGTAAAGCTTGTTGAGTTTAAAGCCTTGGGGCCTTTGAAAGGAACATGTGTATTTGTATTTCAAAAATGAGATTGTCAGTGAAAAAGCAAAAAAGTTAATGCTTGATGGTCAAATGTTGAGTCTTGCGCACAAGGAGAAGCCTCTCGATTTCATGATGCACAGTGTGTTTCTCAGAGCTTGAGAGTTGGATGATGGACTGAATGAGAGCATTGGGAGCAACTYTTGACTTTACCTAGTCTCCTGGGCCCTTTTGCCATAGGGCTTTTGGAGGCACCTGTTTATAATGTACTAGTTCAGAAATGTTCCTCCTCTAAGAAGTACTAGGAGAGTTCTGAAGAAAAAAAAAAAAAAAGATAGCACTGAGAAACATGTAATATTATTCATCCCTAAAAAAACCCAAGATTGTATCTCTAATTTATTTACAATATCAAATTAGAGTTACTAAGCAGCAAGAGTTTTTAAATTCTGTAGTCAGTGGAGATCAGCTTTCCCAAATGGGCTAACACAGTCCTGGACAGAGCTGTTCCTGATTAGCTTTGAAATGATAAATTAATTTTGCATGAACATTAAATCTTGCAAGCCTCTGCCCACTAAAATGCCTTTAAATTCTGTTTCAGAAGAAAGCTGTATTTAGTGTTCCTCAAATGCATTTGACATTCTTGATGTAATTGGTAATTTCGCATACAAAAATATGGCTTTAAAGATYGTTTTATTTTTAAGGTGGTTTTAAAATATTTTTTAATACACTTCCTCCTATTCGGTGGAAGTCGAGAGTGTTTTCTGGGCAATTAAGTACAGTAAGAGAACACTTACCTTGTAATGGCCCGCCTTTTCATTATTCTGCTCCTCGCTTATGTATTTTTAAAAATGACATTTTCCAGATAGACATGCACCTATTGTCATATTAAGAAGTTGTCTGGCTTTGGAAAGGCGACTGCAAGCAGAACTCCTGTTTCTAACTTAACCATTTATTTCTTCATTAATAGTTTCTAAAAAGTGCAATGCTTACTCAGATCTGCAGACTTTATCATGAAAATTTCTACATAACTTGTATTTCGATTCAAGAAGTGTCTTACTTTTAAAATATTTTTTTTGTGAATAAAACTTGTCTGGAACATTTCGTCCATTCCTTCTACCATATTTTGACTGTGATTTGCATATGTAACACAGACATTAGCGRCAAGTGAAGTCTTGTGTGAAAGTGCATGAAATAAGCACAGCTTTTAGAAGTCTTTATAAGATAAGAGCAATAGCAATAGCAGCAAATTTCTAAATGAAACTAATGTTAGAGCATCCAAATTCCATTGCGGTGAACATATCGGGAGGACTAAGTATATGGAAAAGATGTTGTCTATGATGAGTTATCTTAACCAGCTCTCTACTGTCCAAGTTGGATTTTGCCTTTCCGGTTATGTGAGTGTGTTAGCTGAGTGAGTTTTGACTTTGGATATGTGGCAGTCACATGCTTGTTCGATCAGGTACAGCATTTGGGAAGTTCAAGATCTATGTACCCTTCCTGTTCTCTTTTACTACTTTTGTTTTTGTAAGGGTACAGTGGATTTTTCTGACAAGAAATTTCATTATTGATAGTTATTGGTGTGACCACAACTGTTGGAACTAATCTCTCTGCCCTTTCCTGGGAAGCATGGGTATACAATATTCCTGTCGAGTGATCAGAAGAAGCTAGCAAAGAAGCTACAGCTTTTTCACCTGTGGATGTGTGTGCTTTCCCCCCCCCCCCCTTTCAAGCTAGAGGCTAATTTTTAAGCTCTTGGTACACTCAGGCATGTATTGGGAAAGGAGGTTTTAGATGAATAATTCTATCATCAGTGTTTTGCAGCCTTCCCTGCCAGGACTTAGAAACAGCAAAGGAGTGCTAATGAGTGGAGTAACGCTGAGGAGAAAATGATTCTGATATAATCAGAAATGACATCCTTGGGTCCCACCTCATACTCTTCAATAAATGAAGATAATATAGGATGCTTATTTGTGGAAAACCTTTCTATTTTGATAGCTGATAATGGGAACATAAAAGCATTATTGTATAAATGCAGTAGGTTTTTGGAATAAAAGTCTCATTTTTATCTATAGTTGTCATGCTCTTTCCTTTCAAAGAGGCAAAGGTAGTTGAGTATGTCTATAGGGATGCAGAGTTGTATGCCAGCTAGATAGTGGTAAGTAAAATTAAAGTACTTAATTGTGCTACAGGCATCTTGGGAAACTGCACAGCCTTAATTTCAGTTCCTTTATGTACTTGTAAATGCAGAAGCTATAATTCTTATTTAAGTAGCAAAGGATGACTTTCTATTGTTTGAATAGAAAAGATTATTTAATTTTGTGGAGGAGGAAAGTCACTAGTGACTTGCAGCTGCTTTTTAACCCAACATTGGTGTCTGCTCTGGGTTAGGAATGTAGTTTAATAGTCAGAGTAAAGTTGGAAAAGGAGAGCAAAATATTTGGTGAGACTATGTGGCCGAGACTGTAGGATTTAAACTTCCATTTTGGTAAAGACATGTTTGGAGTGGTCTTAAGGAAGTTATTTGACAGGTTGCATGTGCAAGATGGTCAGGCACTTACGCCCTGTTCTGTGGTTGTTTTCAAAGCTCCCTGAAGCACATGGAGATGCAAGCAATACTGAGAAATTTATCTGCAAGAAGAATGCTGGATTTATGTCCTTTCTGTAAGCTATAGTCTCTTCAGCTATAGTCTCTGTTTTCAGCTGAAAGTGGAGTGGTGGAACAGGACAGGAGCACGTGAGAGCCTTGGGTCATAGTGGGAGGTTACTTTTCACTGCCTCATGACTAGGAGGAGCACAGGCATCTATTTGGTTGCCTTTAGGGAAGGTAACTTCTAAACTGCCTTGATAAGG
>NW_028185606.1:994773-1068529 GCF_003343005.1 Rhea americana
TTTGTAGTAGCCCTGAATTCAGGGGGGCAACACATTTGCAACATTGGCTTCATAAAAAGTAAGCATGGCGTTGTAGATAGAGAACTAGCCTAAGAATTGGCTTCATAAAAAGTAAGCATGGCGTTGTAGATAGAGAACTAGCCTAAGAACTGCAGACCAGAGTTTCCACCGGAGCTTTGTGGAGGGTTTCCAGAGGGTTGTTTTGAGGTTTCATTTCCCCTAGATGATGAGTTCCTTCAGCTTCTGTTGGCTTTAACTGGAGGTTTAGGTGTTTTACTGCTCTTAAAATCAGGCTGAACTTTCAGTTTGTTCATTTTCCTGGCTAAAGGAAATAGGATATCTTCCTGGTGATTTGTGGGGTTGTTGGATTCAATTAGGAATGCCTTCAGAAGTCGTTCAAGTTGTTGGTAGTTACAGTGGCAAGCAAAATTTTCTGACTGGCTGTGTCTTGCGCTTTCCCTTGGCAAGGAGGAGTACCCTGCAGTCATTGCCTGGTAATATTGCTCCTTACAGCGTGGGCCTGCTGCCGTTGACCCGCGCAGGACGGCGGATTGAAACTTTCACCTACCAGGGCAGTTCAGCAGCTTGCTCCTGGCTTCCTCCTTGGCTAAGGACTCCCTAAATCTATGCAGATGGCTTTCTCAGTAGTATACGATATAGTACAAGCAGTAGTAGTACGTGTATGTGAGTGTGCTTCAGCATATATCCCATTCCTTTATTGCATGCATTTAAGTATGGCTCAGTTACACTTCCCTTAGAGCACTTGCAGAGGTTGGTTACGTATGTGGATAGTACGCTGTTGGAGACTTGGTATTTCTTCAAAAGATGGAATGCAGTGTTTTTCCTATAAGCAGATTTTGTTCTTCAGCTATTGCAATATAGGCTTCGACCTCTTAGTGTTTATGCACAGAACTGGTGTATAGAGGATTGATTTATAAACTGATGCATCTGAAATAAAACTTGAACCAATTAAAAAACTCTGAAAAGATTTAAATGTTTTAACCAAGAGAGGCACTTTGTAGTCATCTTCCTTGTTTGATGAGGGGAAGATATTTGGCCTTATGGAGAGATGTATCTCAGCAACAGCAAAATTAGGAAACATATGCTTTGGGAACATGTGTTTTAGGAATAGTTGATCTCAGATGGTTGCTTGCCGCATCAACACAATTCCGAGTGTTATCAAGACATCTGTTTGTTGTATAATTACTTCCTCGACCTCAGCAAAACTGCTTAAAACTACAGCAAATAAAGTATAATTCATGAGGTAGAGTTTATTAGCTTGTCAGTTTTTTTTTAAAAAAGGGACAACTCCAGGTAGAACTTGACATGTTTCATTATGTGTTGTCATGTCGTGTATATCCTTTTTTTTTAATAGCACTAGCTAAGCTGTAATTGGAGCCTGGTGTATTCCACAGCAGTTAGATCACAGAAATTGTTGTAGATCCTAATCTTAGTCTGTCAGTTGTAATGARTATTATGATGGCTTTGAACACACAGGTTGACTGTTCACCAGATGAAATAGCTGAGCTTGTGACCTGAAGACTTAAATGAAGAAAAAAGAACCGAGTTGAAACTTAGCCCTCAATTAGCTTCTGCTACAAAACTGAGACCAAATGGCTATTTTTTATTACAGATGGTGTTAAGAGACTTCTCCATTTTGGGCACAGCTTTAAATATTGATACGTGATTAGAAGGCTTCAAGGCAGTCCTTGAGTGTAGTATGAGATCTGGGCACAGCATTGCTTTGAATTGTGAGCTCATTTAACCTTCTTGTGCTACTTTAGTTTAAGCAATGTTGTCTGCTGACAGTGTCTCCTTTTAACCRTAGGATTACTCGGTTCCTATACCATCACATCCATAAACTTGATGTCCTCTACTGCCACTGCAGCGTAGACTATACATCTGTTGGTGTCTGTTCGCTGAAGTAAAATGCCAATGTTCTGTTGTTTTGCAAAATTGTTTCCCATCTGTCTTTTCACTCCACCCTCTCCAGTGCAAATACTACAGAAGTTGTATCCTCCAGCCTSACTTGAGGGAAGAGAAGGTCTTAGGTCATGCTTGCAGAGCTRTTGGGTGTTAGTTGGGGTTTTAATTTTTTTCACAAAAATGCAGCTAGATGTTTAGAATGTATATTACATCTCTGGTAAGTGTGAATGGGTTTATTTTTGAAAACCAACAACAGAGTGGGTGCTGTTTTCACTGCATTTTACATAACACCTATGTGCAAATACAGTATGCATCAGTGTTTGTGTTTATGATGGATGTGTGTTCCAGACAGCTGACAGATACCCACACACTGTTGTTTGAAATGATTCCTTAGTGTACTCTGAGCAGCMGTGTATTTCCTTCATCCTTGAAGCAGTTCTCCTGCATATGGTCAGAAGTAGTGCAATCTTTGCTTTTCACTGTGGACTATAAAAAGTAGGTGTGCTAGAACAAACCTACCARCATTCCTCCTTTTCCTTGACCATTGAAAACATCCTTGGATAGTCCACGTGGAAGCCATATTTCTCCTTCAAAATTCCTAGGAAAGAATGGCAAAGAGGTGATAGAGAGGGACACTCTTAGGGGGAAAAATAACAAATTACAATTCTCTTTTGCATTTTTCTTGACCTTAGTGGGAAACAAGATTTCTGCTCTTGCCACTTCTTACGCCTCCAAAGTGAGCCCTCAGTAAAAAGACAACAGACAGCCCTTAAACCACAGATCTGACAAGGCTCAGTCTGCTCCTGGGAGCTGTTTACAGGATCCAACCTTTGTGTGGCTCCTCTGTGCTCACAAGCATTGCCTTTGGCTTGCTCTACTTCCTGCTTCAGATGCTGTCCATGGTAACTGAGGACAGCACAACCCTTTGCTCGAGAAAAGGGAGAGAGGGAACAAAGCACATTGCTAGTGTTGACGTCAGTCTATCTTGGAGGCTTCTTCTGGGTTGATGCCAGTTCACCTGGGCCGAAGGCAAAGTATTTAATCTGTAGTTTGTAAGCTATGCAGCCGTCCTCTGTGAGATTGGCTCTGTGGGGACCACCTGACACTCTTCATCTTTGAATTTAAATAGCACTGCAAGTGTTTGGGGAGGGCAGGGAAGGCTATATTTGAAAAGCCTTTTGTATTTTCTGTTATTCTTCCTGTGAAATGGTCTGAAGTGAGTACTTGGGGGAAGAGCTTGTTCTGTACAACAGTTTAATTGATGTTCACACAGTAGTCCCATAAAACACTAGAATTCTTTGTACCAATAAAATATGTCAACATAGGAAACCAGCATACTGATTTCTTTCCTGCCAATGCCAGCTTTTAAAGAGTGAGATAAATTGTTCTCACTTACTATATTTAAACATACAATCGAGTACATTTATTCTGCGCAAAGCAGTTCTGCCTTGGAGAATGGAGGACTTCAGATCACAGCTAGGTGACAAAGAACAAACAGGATTTAAGCCTTCCTGCTCTTGGTTATATGAATCCACAGACCAGGAGCCTTAAATATTGAAACTATAACATGTGGTTASTCACCTGCTCTGCAGCTCCCAGCCACACAAGCTTTTTCATCGTCTGGTGTGTGTTGGAGATGTATAGAATATTTACAGTACTCATTTGAAAATTCTTTTCAAGCTCACTAGCCATCAGCTATAAATTAACCGTTTATAATCACTGACTTCCTCTTGGCAGCTGAGGAAGCTTGTTCCTCTTGGCAGCTTTTTCGGACTTATTTTTGAAGTAACTAGTTTTTATGCCTTTCAGATGAGTGTTTTTGTTGTTGTTTACTTATTTCTCTTGTTTGTTTGTTTCCTAGTGAAGCTGTGGTCTACCAACTTGGACAATTCAGTAGCCAGCATCGAGGCCAAGGCTAATGTGTGTTGTGTCAAATTCAGCCCTTCTTCTAGGTATCACCTTGCTTTTGGCTGTGCAGGTAGGTAAAAGGGACTGGGGTGGGCAATGAGATGATCTGTTCTCTTCTCTAAGTTCCTGACTTCCCTCTAAAGATTTGAACTTGCAGTTAAAAAGCTTGAGACAGATTTCTCAAGTGTGCAGTCACCCAGAGGACTGTAATGGTACCTGAATGTCGACTTCTTCATGCAATCCAATCTAATTTTGTGCCTTTATCAGCAATAAAAGCTTGTGAAAGCAAATCACGTAGTGCATTTTTTTGAGATAACTAAGGGAACTGGGCAAATCTCAACTTTATAAGTCTCTAAGTGAGGCTAGCATGTTAACGTGGTGGTGGTAGTTTTTTCTGGTTCATAGCTGTGCTATGTAAATGATACAAGATCATACTGGGAATTTTAACTAGTTTTACCTGGGGCGTATTTTTAAAACAGAGGCTGTATATGTTTCTCGTAGCTGCAACTGTAATATCTATGGATGGGTTTATGCTTTCCTAGGCTGGACAAAGTATCTCTGTTAAAAGGTTTCTTTTTAATAGTCATTGGGTAAGGTATGATAAGCCTTTTATTCATTTAGGTTAAAATAGTTTTTAGTGATAATACAAAAAATTGAGAACAGAGTGGGTATTACTTTGGGAGGGAACTACATCATGCTATACATGCAACAGCTTAAAAAATCTGAATTGCTTATAAATGTTTAACTGATATGGTGAATTGTGTTTTCTTTTTTCTTGTGGAGTTCTAATGTACTTGTAACTGTATRTTCTGAGGATGCATTTTTGGATTTCAGAGATATCTTGATGATATTCTTCCAACTGGTAGTTTAGCGTTTCATTTAGGTGTTCCAGTTTCCAGGCTGGTTCTACTTAAGCTCTGACTTTTAAGAGTAGAAAATAAATTTGCATTTTGATACACTGCAAAAAATGGATTGAAGTTGGAGAGTAAAATATTGACTTATTTGACAGACATCTCGTTGAAGTTTAGCAAATTGCGTGTGAGAACAGGATTGAATTACATTACTTACCAGCAGCCGTTGAAGGAAAGGGGCTATCTGTGGCTCGAGGGAAAGAGGAGAGGCCCAACTCCAAGTGAATCAGCTACTGATTAAAATAGATAGGTAAAAGCATCAATAACTAGAATTCTTCCTCATAAATCAGTAATTGGGATTCCTTTCCACCTGAAAGGAAAAAGGAGGATAAGGCACAGCTAAATCTGTGGTTGGTGTCGGGACTGAGGCAGGTGGAATGAAAGCAGTCTGAAACGTTACTGTCCATCAGGCCGCACTCGCTCCTAATAAAGCGCAATGGTCTTATCTTCAGCCAAAGAGGCATGAGCAAATATTACGGGTTATTTGGAGGTTTTAGATGACTTCATCTGCGTATTTAAAGTTTAAAGAATGCTGAGGGGTAGAACGGTATTTGTACTGGGGAAGAATGCAGGGGAGGGGGAGAGAATGAAATTGAAAAACCATATGTTTACAGCTGCTTGATGCTTGATAGTTGAGTCTCTAAATAAAAATTAAAATGGGTATTTAACTATGCTGAAAGAATTGCATGGAGTAATTGAACTGATGGGAATGACTTGCCCACAAAGGAATACCTAATTGATCTTTCAACCGCAAACAAGTGTGAAAAAATGCTAATGAAATAAAATTTAAAAATGACATGTTTTACAGGATGTAATACTTATTTCTGAACTCCTAAAAATCAGGAGAAAAACATTTGTTTTTACCATATGTACTGTGAAAGTGTTGTCCAGTTTAATGTGTTATGATGGAGACGAGACGTCTTTCTCCTCCATCAGTTTCAGCTAATCTTGTTTACTAATTTCATTTGGACTATATATATTAAAAAAAAAAGCAATATAACTTCTAAACTGTGTGGTTTGTCACATAGACTGTGAAATTAATAAAGGAAGAGTAAAAACTGGTTTCTTTGAGCAGTATTTAAAAACAAAAATGCAAATTGGACACACTGATTTGTCTGTTAGCCCCCCATAGGAATCAAGATGAGCAGCGCAAAGCACTAATTGATTGACCAGTGTAATAGGCAATTTCAGAAAGCTGTTCTGTCTCTGCCTTGGCTTGTTCACATGCTCTGTGCATTCTTCATGGTTATGTAAATTAATGTTTCAATTACTTTTTCTGCAGCATAGTCAATGGTAAAACAGCTGATATGTTCTAGCATTACGTGCCCAGCAGAATTTTGTATAGTAGTTCAGTAGAAATGCTGCTCCTGTATGTATTCCTATTTTTCCTCTATTTGTTGCTTTGAGGAAACTTTAAAGGGAGAAGAAAATCTGTATTCCACAGTGAGTATTGCATTTGCAGGAAGCAGGCAGTTACTGAGGTTTGACAGTGTGCGTTCATAAGCTGACTTTATGTGACCGGATCGTAACATTAAAAGAACATTCTTTCATCCTCTGGCCTTCACTAGGCTGTAGCATCCTGAAGTGCAGATGTACATGTCATCACTAACTGTCAGTTCAGTCAGCTGAGTGGGGTTTTCTGTGGTTACTGTATTAGCACTAGGCAACTTAAAAATCAGTGAAATAACAGAGATATATCTAGTGAGTGACTTGATGAGTTAAGCACTTGATAAAATGGCAGGTGTAGGGAGAAAAGCTATTGGTGCATAGTATTAGGGGTGTAAATGAAAGAAGTAAATCAGTTTAATATACAGCTATTAAATGTACATATGTTTCAGTTCCACTTTTTCTTCRTATGCAGGAGAAATTGCAGGTTGGTGCATCTTGTTTTAGCAGTGTAATTTGAGCAGCTCTAGAATGTTTCAGTGCTGGTGTCTTGAAAGGTAGTGTGCCTCTGAATCTTCCTGTTTTTATTTTCTCTTGAGGGCCTTTCTTAACCATCCTTACAGCTGAAATCCCTTTTCATAAGGTTTCCTTCCTTCACATTTAATCAAAATAGAGCATTTGCTCTGGCCTTGACAAATGCATCTTGCCCACTTGTGTCCATCTATTCCAAGTTCCTCTTTCATAAGTCAGCTTCTTGAAGTCAGCTTTCCTAATCAGATGCTTCAGCTATATCAACATCTTTTTGATCTCTGCTGGTTCTGCCTTTGCATTCTCCATAAAAATCAGATGGTTATCTTGAAGCCCTTTTATCCTGTCTCCAGGTTTCATATTMTTTCTCATTTGCCAGTAAAATGTTGATTCTTAGCTTACCTCTATCAATGATGCTGTTCTTCTTTGTGCACTGGCAAAATATTCAGATAAGTACTTTTGTGCTTCCTCCTAGACTGTTTCTACCATTTAGGGGGAAAAACTCCCCATAACTGTCTTATTTCTCCTTAAAATTCTCACRGAGCATACCAACACAAGTGGCACAAATTGAGCTGATAGAGCAGGCCATTGAAATTCTCCTTTCTCTTATATTCCCCTGTCTTTCTCTCTGCTGTCCTCTGGCTCTGGTACTCAAACTAGAAGCTCTTTGGAGTGGAGTTGGTTTCTGTTTGTACAGTGCTAAGTGTGATGGCAGCTTGGTTTTTGGCTGGGGCTGCTCAGCACGTCTGCAGTGCGAATAGTGACTGTCCCATACTTGCAGCTTTGGATCCTCCTTGGCAGGGAACATCCGTTTTCCCCTCTGTGCTGAGTTCCTCTGCAGCTTCCTGCCCTTCCTCAGCAACAGAAGGAGCAAATGAAATGCCTGTCTTGAATATTGCCCTCTAAAAAGGACTTGACGTGGATTGAATTGGAATTTATTCTGTCTGTGGATTTCTTAGTTAAACCCCCTGTGCTTCAGGATACCTGTTGAAAAATGAGAGTAGTGATAGTAGAGAGAGGTGCAATGAAGCTTTGATTTAGATGCAGCTGTGGTCAAAAGTGCTATTAGTGCAACTCCACATAGAGCTCTTTTTTCTTTAGTATCAGCTACTGGCTTGGCTTCAAATAAACGCCATGGAAAACTGTGCTTTAGTTGCCACTATAGAAACAAATCTCAGGATTATCGTCTAATATGGATGAAATATATATTTCTTTTCTGGCTTCTCACTCTGAAGGCTTTTTAGATGACCAGAAGATCATTTTGGTAGCTGAAAACAGAACAAATGAGCAATAAATGGGAAATAGAGCTTATACAAAAGAGAAATGGATATTTGGTTTAGAAAATAATTCTCTTAAAATAATTCTCTTAATCAGACAGGTGCTTCAGGTGACAAGGGAGCTAGAGCGTCTGACTAAAATCTGATAAAATCTGTGGCAGTGGAGAGAGCGTATAAAGAAGGAAAGATTACTTTTGTCTGTGACTTTTAATAAAATATTCTATTTGCATGCTTACTGGGTTGAAACATCATGCAGTATAAACTGTAATCACTGCCGAATACAGAATCAAGTAATTGGGGGGGGGGGGTGTTGTTTTTTTTAAAGAGATAGTGTTTTATCCTGAAATTAGCAGTATAAATCATGGCTGAAGTTGTTATTGTTCTGCCTCAGCAACACCACGATGCCCTCAACCCATATATTTTTCCAGTAGCACTGTTTCCCCACATAAAATAGGAAAGTGGCTGAAAATGCATGCACTCTGCAAACACGTTGCTGAGCTCATGCAGTCACAGTGAGATCAGCCTGTCTGCTAACTTTAGTGAGCTAAGCATAGCTATTGATAGTAGGCAATGCTTTATTCCCTGCATGCTCTAATCCTGTCAGCAGCTACTGTTTCCCATATATTATGGAGACATTAGGTCACCAAGACTCAGGATTCCTGAGTTCTTGCATCATCTTCTTGCATGCTATTTTTTTTTCTTTTCTGTAGGACCCACAAATCTTGCAGATTGGATCTGTGGATGTTTGAAGAGGGGGAGGTGTCATAAGTGGAGGCAAAGGCTGTACCTGCTCTCCAAGAATTTTACAAGTTAGCAAAAGCAGCAGATACATAGATGGAGGGATACAACAGAATGGCTTGAACATGATCAGAACTTAACAGTTTGCTGGGTTGCTGCTAACCTTGATCAAGTCTCTGGACTGATCGACTGTATTGTCCCACGCTGCCCAGAGCCCATCACAAAGTGACCAGGAGAGGGAAAACATGGGGCAGCGCTGACTTAGGTTGGTTTTGATGCTTACATGAAATCACTGCCTCAGGGTTTGATACTATCCGCACTGAGGTACCATATTTCTTCCTAAGCATTCCCAATTGTGCTTTTCCAGTTCCTTCTTTATCCTGGCAATTTTATTGCTAAAAATGAATCACGTTTAGTGTAGGAAGTTTGGTTTCGCCTCTGAGCGGAGTTGGTGGTGGTGGGAGGAATTGGTGCAAGTTCTTCTCCTCATCTTCCCCCCCCCCACACACACACACACACCCTCAATCAGCTGATAATGGAGCATCAGCCCTAGAGACAAACTGGCCCTCAGCAGCCTGAATAAATTATCAGCATCAGCTAACAGGGAACCAAATCCTCACTGAACAAGTTTGCTGAGGTTTCTCACATTTCTCCTGTCCAACTGTAGTCTTGCCCCTTCTGTCTTTCCGTGTTCCTTTCCCCTCTTGTACAGTGATGCTGAGCAAGAACACTTCCCAAGGGAGCCTTTTTTCTTCAGACTGTTTTGCCCTTCTCCACCAGGTTTTGCATGCTATGTAAAATTCTTCCTTTGCGGAGAAGCTCAGTGAGGCTGCCCTTCTGCATGTGCTTTGATCCCAGTGCACACTCACCTTCCCAAATGTGTTAGGGCCTTCCAGATGCAAGAAGCTTGTATTCAACTGTTGTAGTCTTTCTCTTGTGCTGTACAGCAAAAAGATGCAAAAGGATGAGCTCCCTGTATTTTACGTCTTTAGTGCTTTTAGCCAAAATCTCCAGAAGCGCACTCTCCTCCATAGATAATCTAAGTGCAGAGTAGCTAGAGAGATGCTACAGGGTTTGAATAGCTTCTTAGAGCAAGAGTATTCCAGCATCTTCAGCGTTACAGAACAGCATCATACCGAGGCTTTAAATGCTGCAGCCTTTCATTCATTGCTGAAAAGCTGCAAAACTAATGACACTGATTCACAGCATATGCCATGTGAAAGGGCTCCTGTTGCTGTGCGAGGAGCTTTGTTTTAATTTGCAGTGTGTTCCCCACCCTCTTAAGATCTTTGCCCTGCCCTGATGCACTTAAAGTTCAAGGTCACGCATGGCTTCTTTCAGCATCATTCAGGTTTACTAATGCACCAGCTGTCTGGGCAGAACCACTTTGGAGACCATTGTTATCCAGTAGAATATAGATTTTACTGCAGTATCTGGGGCAGTGATTTCTTTTTTCCAAACACCTCTTTGTGCAGCCAGCCTTTCATGCTGCTTCACATCTTGATGATTTGCCTGCCTTGTCATTCAGCTCTGAAACACAGGAGTGATGTGATATTAATGACCAAGAAGGCAGTGTGCCTTTTTTTGGAAGAGAATTAATGTTTCTCAGCTAAAAGCAAGGTCTTACCTTAATAGAGTCTCATGGGTAAGTACTCTGCTCTATTGAAAACCTGCAAGGACTTAGAAAGAATCTATTTGTGCAAATGTCTGACACGTTTAGGGTGGAGTTAGGCAGCTTTTCTGGGCTTAAGCTGCAAAATTAATATGAATTTAAAATGCAGTATTCAAAGGCAGAGACAAAGATTATGCATTTCTCTGAAGCATGTGGAAAAAATTCAAGCAATGCTCGAAATTCGGCCTTTATGAAGTTGATGTGGCATGCAGCAATCCAAGACTTCCTTGTTACTGTATGCTGAACTTGATTTGAAGGATGTCTTGTCTCTTTGTGGGTCTTCAATAATTTTCTTCTAGTCTGTGGTCTTGAACTATGGGACAAGTTCTGTATTTTGGAAGTGGACATTTGTCATCTCATAAATTACTTGAACTCGTTTCAGAAGTCATTGCAGATGTTTCAGTTGTTCTAACCTTTGAAAGCATCCACAACACTTCAGTGCATTGATGGTCATTTGAAGGAATCTGTACTTTTGGCTAGTGTGGGGGTGATCATATTTCTGTACTGACAGGACTTATTTTGGGATAAACACTAGGCTCAGAGTGGGATTGTTTAGAGTACTATTTTGAAAGTTTGTGTGTTAAAAATTATTTCCCTGCATAGATGTTGGAATATAATTAAAAGTGAAATTTCAAACTGTACCTTCTGCTATCCTAATGYATGTCTGAAAATCTTTCTGGCGCTYATGATTTCAGAGCTGGTTGGTAGATTATATTCCATTTCTACTCAGGACTGACAGGCAGAACTGCTGCAGCTATGCTGTATTAATCTGACTTACTTATATTTGCACATCCAAGAGACCACCAGATTAGCCAGGTGCTATATGATGCCTTCCTACAGTGTAGGAAGGTAATGCTGTAGCTGCTTTCTAGGAAATCATGAAGGAAACGAGTCCTGCCAGAGGCACTCAGGAGTATGTAGGAATTTCACAAGGCAAACTCCTTCCACACTCCAGATCTGACAAGAATAGTCTTAGTGTAGATAACAATCCTTTTTGTAAAGAGTAGATCAGCTCCTGAAGCACACTTAAGAGTTTAAAAGCTTGCATGACTGCTTATACAAAAGAGTTGTCTCTGATTTCTGTTGATTAAAGAATTTGCAATAAGTTGAGTAACAATCTTGAGACGTATCAGGAGTTTCCAAACTTTATGCCAGAAGTGGTCATGCTTTGGTAACAAGCGAAGGAATAAAGTCAATTTGAAAAGCTCTGTGATTCACTGAAGAACAGAATTAATCTGCTGTTAGCAGAAATGGGCATGCTGATTGTTTGCTTAAATATTCTTTTCCTGAACAGTTTGTCTTACAACTGGTATAGAGTYGTTTAGTCAATGTTACAACATTCAAATTAAAATTGAAATGAGCCTTGAAATTCAAGAATGGAATAGGCAACTCCATGATTAGTCTTTTTCCACCAAATGCCAAATTGCTCTTGCTACTAGCTATGGCCATATTCAAAAGAATTGCTTGATGGAATGACGTCTTCTGTAATGCTTTACTGTGTCATCTACTGTTCTAAGTGCTGCATAGTTAAACCCTTCCAGCCTTTTATTTGGGTACAGCATCCACTTAGATCTTTGTAGCATATACTACTTTTTCCATACCAACTGGTAAGAATTGCCACATTGAATAGCACACAATCTACATAACCTGCAAAGGCAATGTGGTCTGTTATCTAGAAGACTTTATTTCTTATTATCTGAGCATCTAAACATTGCAGATGTTTTAAGAGGAGAATTTCCAAATACTTGAGCCAGGTTGAGAACAATTCCTCTTAAGAGGCACTGCTAGCCATTTGAATCTACAGTCTTACTTCTTGACATTTTCTTGAGATATGTGTCTAGCAATTCTAGCCCTTTTACTTGACTTATTTTTACTGCCTAATAGGATCAGATTGCCTCTTTTCCGATTTGGATATCTGTGTATCATCATGTTTTTTTCCCATGCTTGTTTAAATGTCTGTATAATCCACCATAACTTTGACAGGCTTTTTTGTTTTTTAGTCTAAGCGTTCTTATCTGAAGCTTGAATACCAGTGATTATAATAGCATACTTAGCGTCCATTATTTTTTCAGTAACAGTAGAGTCTGCCTGGAGCGCGATTCAGAAGATGAACAAGATYATCATCTCCAGAATCTGGTAAAAGGAGGCTTATATCTCCTCAGATYAGTCAAGCAAAATGTAGTTCTTGGGCGAAATCAGGCCTGACTGACAGTTTGGCAAACTTGGATCTTCATATTGTAATGCATATGGCAGCAGCCTGCGCTTTTCCTAGAGCCAGTTTTTGACTGTTCTGGAGCCTGTGTAGCTTCAGTGTTCTTGCCTAGACATGTGTAGTGTGTTGAGATGGTTTTTATCCTCCATGTGGTGCCAATTACTGTAAGTGTTTTTGTCAGCTGTGGGAGCTGAGAAGACTCTGCCTGACATGACAGTCCTAGGCAGTGCTGCTGTGCAGTCTTTCTCCTCCTTCATAGGGGAAGGTATCCTCCTCACAAGATGTTTGACTCTGTTTTAGGATCTCTGCTGATATGACAAAAAACTCTTAAAAAAAAAAAAAAAAAAAAAAAAAAAATTGCTTCCTAAATACACTCATAAAATCTTAGGGAGAACATTCCTTTTGGTGTCCAGCTTTCTTTGTGTCTTAAGCCCTTATTTACATGATCTGCACGTGATCTCTTTCCCTCTAGATCATTGCTCAGAAGCAGTTGACGTAGGTTTACAGTAAGGCAAATATTGGGTGAAATAGGTAGCTTATATCAGGAGAGATTTKTTCAGCAGATGAGGTAGTATGTCTGATTTTGATAGATGTATCCAACAGTCATTGTACAAATAGGACTTCTAGTGCTCATACAATAAGCTTCAAACCTTCAGAGGTATAGTCCATGGAGACAACATGGGTTGAAGCACCTTTATGTAAGAACAACTGTTCTTCACATGTTCTTTGTATGTGTCAAAACTCATCTTGCAGATTGGTCTACATGCACCAGTGTACATTAGGCTCATATACATACGCATTTGAGCAGAAAAGTTGTATTAAGAGCCTAAATTTGCTCAGTGAGTACATCATCTTCAGTTTTCTTCTTCAGCCATAAAAAATGGATTCTTCCACAAGCTGTGAGTTGTTACCTATGTTACAAAACTAATGAAGACATTAGCTGTAAAGCTTCCTTATCTGTCCTGAATATCTTGGTTTTTCTAACAGTCTGATAGAAGGCAATCTTTGAATTGCAGAAATAAGGGATGGCTGTATTCTTTTTGAGAATTCTTTGTAGTTCTTAAAACCGTAAAGGTCAGAGTTTCAAAAGAGTTCTGGAGAGATTTGTTTTACCTTCCTTCCTGTCTGAGCCCTTTGCTCAGCTGATTAAGATCTCTAATGTTTTATGTCTCCTCCTTCTCTGCTTAATATGAGACAAGTTATTTAATAGACATTTTATGGGCTGCTGTGTCAAAAGCTTTAGACAAGTCAATAAAAAATGTCCCCAGTGTGTAAAGGCCGTTATCCATAACCCAGCAAATGTCATCTGTAACTTTAAGCCGTAGCGAACCTGTCGAATACGAAGGTTAAAAACCCAGTTGGCAGTTCCTATCAAGGCTGCTGTTCCCTTCATGTGTTCAGCAGAGGGAGATATAGATCTTTAGTGAAATGCTAGTGTTGATCTACATTAGCCAGGGGAGGGGAAAAAAGTACATTTGGTGCTGGTAGGATATTGAAATCGCTGGCTGAAGCAGGGTATCAGCTCCTCTGCCAAGCTCTGTCAGAATGTATCARGTGCTAACCTGTAACCCTCTGCTGTCACATCCCTGAGCCCTTGTTGCTAAACTGCTTGCTGTACTAACTGGTGGGTTTGCCAAGGATTAAACTGAGGCTACCAGATGTGTTTYGTATAACCTCAGCTATGTTTAGTTCAGAGTTCATGAAGTAAGCCTTTCTTACGTTGTTCGCTTTATCCAGTCTGCTAAACAGGCCATCACTAAGCATTTTCTTTTCTCAAAGCTCTGCTCTTTCTTCATTTAAATGACTAGCTAGACTAAATTAGTGTTGGATGKCCAAATATGATATTTGAAGACGGTTGGCCATCATCTGTATTCAGTGTAGGAAAATTAGACTGACTGAGCTGACAGAATGCCGTCATCCCTAAATACCCATTTGCCTTTCTCTGCTTTGGAAAATTCCTTTATCTCCTAAGACCACCACTGGGTCTGGGACTTCTTCACTTGTCAGATTTCTAACATTCTGACGCCAGAAGAATAAATCAAATTGACCTTAGCTACTCTTGCATGGTCTTCAGAGCGTGTTGTAAGGGGAGAATTTTGACATAAGGAGAAGAATCTGTTGAATGCTTTTCCGCACTTAAATCCCTTATTGGGTGGCCATTAAGTGTTTGTGGCACCTACAAAGAAAGGGTATGTGGGAACTCCCTGGGAATCTAGCACAGTGGTTTTTGAGACCAATTGTCTAGACAGAACTGATAGCAAATATGAAGGACTGCATCTCAAATCGTCTTGGGCACACATACGAAATACAAAACAGGAATATTGTTCCAGTTCACTGCTGTGAACCACAGCATTGCTTCTAGAATAGAGCACTAAGATTTCAATAAGGCAAAAGAAAATGGCTATTCAAAGGAAAAACTGTTACCTTGCTGCGAAGGAAAATCCAAATAAAAAGAAGAGATAAAGCAAATGCATCAATTGAGTAATTTTGTCTCAGTGGCAGAAACAAAGTACTTGTAATTTTGGCAATTTCTGCTAGCACAGAAAATTGTAAATGCAAAGCCATATTCAGTAAACATTTTAATTTTGCCTGTAACAATGGCTGTACTGGAGTAGATTTTTTTTTTTTGAAATGCAGGTATGGGCAGAAGTAATTAAAAAAAAAAAAAAAAAAAAAAGAAAAAAAAAAAAAAAAAAAAAAAAAATTAAAAAAAAAAAGAAAAAAAAAAAAAAAAAAAAAAAAAAAAAAAAAAAAAAAAAAAGAAACGGTTGTCTTGTCTTTGCCTGTGCGTTGATGGCATACCATAGTTCTGCAGGGGGGTGGTGGGGATGAAATAGGTTTATTTCTGTTCTCGTCACCTGATTTGTTGTGTTGCATGTGGAAAATTGCATGCTGCATTCTTCAGCAAAATGTTCTGTGTAGTTTAGTCTGTCAAAGGATCTTTGTATTAAATCCATTTTTAATCTCCTCCTTTCCAGCTGGCTTGTAAAGAGGGCACTGATGTCAACTCATAGTTGTCAATATTAGATAAATTCTCCTTCAGAAAATTCCTGCGTTAATTTTTGTTACAGGGCTTTGTTCTCTTGAATTTGAGTTCCCTGTRTTTACTGTTCTTAATGTGTTACCTTCTCTTCTGCCATAGCATTCGTTTTCCTTGTGTAATGACAGCTATCCTATTTTCTTCTCCCTGAAATGACTTATAGTAGACCAAAGTCTGCTGATCATAGCCCATTCTAGTATTACTCTGCCAAGTGAAAGAAATCTCTCTATAGTGTTTGGCTTAAATGCCTCCTTGCCACTCTTCGAGTGCCCAAATGCCACTCTACCTTTCTGCTGCTATGGTAAAGACCTGGAGACCTTTTTGCCACATACTCTCTGTTATGMCCAGAAAAAAGACACATGGTAAGAAAACTTTCTGGCATTCCTGTAACTCCAGTTCCTTTCAAGGAACTGTCAAGTTCCTTTCTGGTTGTGTTGAGTTAYTCCCAAAGCAGGAGTGTTCACGTATCCCACAGTCTGATCCTCGAGCTTCCTTTCTGGAATTGACYCACACATGAAAGTTGAAACTCTATTCTGCCGCTGTGGTGTAGGGGGAGCTAAACCTCCAGCCTGAATACTTTCACCCTAGTCACACGAAGATCTCAAAGCACTTTTGTGCTTGTTGTTACAGATTTGGTAAAAGTTAAGAAAAGTTCATTAGTTCTTCAGTATCCTTTCTTTTGTTAAGAAAACATCCTCGTTAAAGGAGAAGTAAGGTTGCTTTGCAGTGCCTCCTGCTACTTCCATCATGTGGGAGTTGCTAGACAAAACCTTCAAGTAACTGAGAAGCAGGAACCTTGTGCAGCAAAATACAGCCTAAACATTTATGTTGCAGTGCTGAAAGTTGAGGTAACACCTTCCACCTCTTCTACTGATAACAAATCACTTATGCAAAATTTGCGTAAAAAGGTAAATCTAATCTTTTGAAATAAGAATGCTTTTCAGGGTAGCCTAGACCAAAGAATTTGTGGAAACTTCATCCTTGGAGATGCTCAAAACTTGAGCATGACCTTGAGCAAAATTACTTAACTTTGAAATTGAATTTATCTTTACATTTGGCCCTCCTTTGAGCAGGAAGCGGGACCAGATGAGTTCCAGAAGTCCCTTCGAACCTACATTATTYTGTGACTTCTAGGGCCCTTGAACAAAAATGGATTTCAAATAGAAACTACTCTCTACATAGAAAAAAACCTGACATTTAATCTCTACCTCATAATTTAATTCTGAATTGTCTTTTGTTTTGAACAACCTTTTCTGAGATACCACAACTTTGTTAGGAGGCTATTTTTCCTGGTGTAGATACAGGGGAAGAATTGCTATTATGTTACTCTCTAAATGAGTGACTCGTTAGGTGGTTTCCAGGTCAAAASTAGCATCGAGGCTTTTGTAGGTCTAATTTCAAATGAAAGGATATCTRACTTAAAGTATTTAATCTTCAGAGTTTAAGTTTGAGAGCAGCTGTCTTTGCTTGTCAGGTTTTTGAGAGAGTGCTTGTTTACCTGGCCYTTTTTCAGGTTTCTGTAAAGACCGAGACATCTAATGTGCAAAGTCATCCCAAAGTACTGCAATATAGTATATTGTATTATAGCGTACTACTGTTGATTGAATTTATTTTTAAATCAGGATGGTTGTCTCTTTATCCCCTTCTGTTTTCTCTTCACTGACAGAAGAAGCTTTGAAAGAGTGAAAATTGGAATTGTACATAAACCTTTTGATTCTCTTTCCATTTTTATCTAGCCAAGGGCTTCTCCTCCAAGGATGGAAGTTTCCCTTTTATAGGAATAAATCATACTGAGTCTAGCAGGAAAYAGGAGCCTCTTGATTAATCCATCTTGATGTTAAAAGTCTGTTATTCTATTGTTGGTGTATGTTCAACAAAAATCTATTAAGGTGGCTTATCTTTTCTGTTATGGAATACCACATCTGGAAATGATCTGTCCTCTAATCCAGACACTTGAAACAGTCTGTTCTGGACATTTGAAGATATAAGGATATGATTGTTTACTAGGAAAATAGTTAGGTATGTGAATTAGTAAGTCTAGATTCATTTCATTTTGTCAGTTCTTTGTGCTCAATATTCTTGCTTACAACATGACCATATACAGAGAAGAAAAAAGTGAAGGGAAAGTTGAACTTATGTAGATAGRTGTTTAAGCATACSTAATTTTAGTTAACATCTTCAGTAYGTACTGAAAACTAGGTGTTTCTTTCAGGACCTCTGAAATCTTTCCTAGATATTGACAGTAGAAGTACAATCAAGAACTACATGAAATCATCCTTTCTTAATAGAGATGCTTTGTGAGCTTTTTATTTTGTTGTTTTGGTTTCTCCAGGATAGCCTAGTGAGAGGTGAGCAGAGGTGCCTCATTTATATTAATTTTGCCATGATTCAGTTGAAAGTGTGTGTTGTTGGGCAAGTCACTTAAATACACTCCTCCACTCCTTAGTCAGACTTCCAAAAATACCTTTAACTCTCATTGTCTACAAACAGAATTTCACTGGGATAAAAACAGGCAGCCTTGTTCCAAACTTGAATTTCGTATGAAGAAAGGTAAATCTCAGGGAATAATCAACCAATGACCTGAGACATTAAATGAGACAAATAGATTATCATCATCAAAGAAATATAGAGGTTATATTCTAGTCTGTTCTCCCGTTTCAGCAGAACAGTTGTAACATAAGCCATATAGGACTGCAGGTTATAGCTAGAAGCTTAAAATTTGGAATGAAAATTACCCCTGAGTTTGGTATGGAAGATCTTGATCATTCAAAAAAAAAAAAAGAAAGAAAAAGAAAAAGTGCTTTGATGACTGAAGTCTCTTCATGAATCACTTAATTAACATCTATTTTTAAAGAAAGAGTAATATAGTAATTAAAAAACAGAGTAAAATGAACTTGGTGTGCTTAAAAAATGGCATTTTGCCTTGTAGGGAGCTTTTAGCATCTCCTACTTCTTTACCAATTGGCTTCATASTCTACAACCATTTTGTGAATGTTAAGCCAAGATACCATATTCTCTGAAAAGCAGTAGTGAGCACCATTTACTCTCAAGTGTTAAGCACTTAAAAATCTGAGAACAATGTAAATTATTTTTTTGAATGAAACAATAATCTAAACGTTGAATAGTTGACCTTTTCTTACTTTGATCATATGTAGGAATGGGAACTTCTAATCAGTTTTCTGATAATTCAGTCTCCCAGTGGAGAGCCATTGGATCTTTTTATTCAGCTTTTGGCACTTTATAGTAGCTTTATCTGTAGAATATAAAACTGTTGCAGGTAAGTTTTGTTTTGCTGTCCTTAGCTTGATATCTCTTCTAGCAAGTGGGTTTCGGTTGAAAAAAGCTTTGGGGGACCTGTGGGTTGGCTAGAGCTATAGACTGGTTAGTGTTTATGGTAAAAGTGGCTGAAGTAGGTGGCATGGAAGACGAACATAACTCAACATTGCTAGGTATCCGGAGAGCTGAATTGCTCAGCTCTTCAGTCCGTGTGCGTCACTACTCCAGATATACCAGCACTCAGTGAAACATAAAAAACCTGCTGCAATGCGATAGTCTTTTCTCACCCTTGCCTACCTAAGGACGCTTTGTGGAGTTGCTGCTCCTTGATAAACTGTAGGAGCTTTGTAATAGGTGATGTGCACTTAGAGCCTTCTTGTAATGGCTGTTTTATGAATTCCAATAGCAATCTTTCTAAGCATAAGGAAAATCACTTTTGCAAAAACACCGATTTTGACTCTGTTGTTGTTGTTCTAAACAACCAAAACTCCAAAAACAATTACAACTTTCTGAACTGGAACCACTTAGTAACTCTCAGTTCTCCTTTTGTGATATTTTTTTCTTAAAATTTGCTTAATCTTATGGCTGGTTCATCCTCTCCATGTGCCCCCTCCATGGCGCAGACCGAGCCCGGTTCCCGAGATTCAGAGGAGCTCCTCTCCTTGCCACGCACACTGCAGAACTGTCCTTCCCGTCCGCCCTGCTCCCGAGGGCTGGAGTCTGGCTAATTTATGAGCTGATGAGCAGTGAGAGATGCCGTTCTTTGCTGACGCCGGTTATATTTACTGAAACACTTGTGAGGTCTTTCCGAAGTTTTGTTAGACTTGTCAATGCTCCTAGTAAAAATTCTGAATTCTTGACTGRTTGTCACCCACTGGGTCAGCGGTGAAAGAGTAGTCTGCTTAGGGGGGAAGTAAGCGGTTTCTGCACATTCTGAAAAAAGCCCTATTTAATAACTCAGGCTTGTGGGCTGAGACCTTGCAGCAGTAACAGCAGAGCTGAGCTGCCCTTTTTGCCTTCTGAGATGATTTAAGGAAGGAAGAAAAAAAAAAGCAACCATAGCTATAATACGACCTGCCAGAAAATTTTGAATTTGGAAGGAGGATTCTGTCGTGCTCAGCTTCTCCTGTGACATTGAATTAGGCGAGAATTGCTTCGGAGTCTTTAGTTTGTTATGGTGTATATACACACATTCTTTCTCATTTTCTTGCATATACTTCAGTTAAGCCAGAATGCAGGAGAAAAAACAAGTAAGGCAGTGAAGTACTGGTGCGGACGGGTTAAGCATGAGGCTTTTCACAGTGGAAATGAGGTTTCCAACTTGAAATCTTTCTGAATGAGTGTGCATGTGTGTGTTCTGGTCAGGAATGGAAAATAGAGAGCTGCAAAATTCTGCTGAGTCCTTTAGATAATCGTGGTGCTCCTGTTGGAGGAGCAAAAGAAGCAGCAAATAAGCCTGTGCGTTGCTGGTTGGCAGCCGGGAGCGCTTTGTGGCCTTCCAGGAATGCTGCGGCCGGGAGCAGATCCCAGGCGGGTTTAAGGGCACTTGCAGAGTTCTGAGAACTGCTTGCTTCCCCTCGACGTGTATTTCTTCTATTTTCCTTACCTTGCGTTGGCTTTTGCAATTGCTGCCTTTTCTGAGCTCCCCAGAACGCTCCACCGTCCACCTCAGACGCACCGGCACGCCAGGGATGCCGCCGTTTGCGGGCAATTTTGGCTGATTAACATTCGCCATGAGAGACTTTTGCTGAAGTACCTGGGGATTGTATTTTCTTCTCATTAAGCTTCGTTTTTAAGATCTCTGCATCCTCAGCAGATGGCATTTTTATCTTGTTTTCTGAAAGTCCATATGGCCTAAAAGCAAGACTATCTCTTTAATTGTAAAACATGACCACCTGTTCTGATTTTAATGACTGTAGTAAGCATTTGTCTTGATATATCTACTTAAAAATAGCTACCTCAATTGAGAGGGGAAAAAAAACCCTCCTCAATTGGACACCAACCCTTCAGCTGCTGAACTAATCAATTAATAATTAAGTGGCTAATTTTAGAACCCAGTGGCCTTGCCATTCCCTTGGACTTGTCCTGATCAGAGCAGGCAGTGATTGATTGCACTGCTGACGCGGAGAGGCACGTTGTGCTGGGGCCAGATGCCAGCAGCGTTTGAGCTGGTTATTGCGATGTTTAGAAGGTGAATGCAACTCTATGTCTCTTTGCTGCAAGTGGGCTTGTCATTTCCCGCTATATCTCTTTCCTTTCCGTGTTACTCCAGCTGCTTATGCACTCGTCTTCCTTCAAGTCATCCGTGGGTACAACTTGCCTTGTCTCATCCTCTGAAGGATAAAATCTGAAGTGCTCAAAAGGTATCCTAATGACAGTCCAGCTGGAGAGGAGGCTGAAATTCTGAACAAAAATAGACTTAAAAGGCTTATCCACTAACTGACTCCTAATGGGAAGCTGTGCTAGAATCATTCTGCTCGTTAAAGTGACGGTTGCTGTTTAACTGTTTCGTAGGTCTCCAGGTCTGCACACCAGCCTGATCAGGAAATGCATAGTCTTTTGGCTCAAGTTTACCGAGAGGTGGAGGGGGGTTAGATGCCTGAATCTTGTTAAAGGAACGCAGACACTTAATTCCAAGGCGCTTTGAAAATTAACACCTTGCTGTACAAGTCTGTCACAATGTCGTTTTATTCCAAAGGCAATTAAAATGTCCAAAGCTTAGGAATATTCTGCGATTTTGATCGAGCGTGTTGGCTGTTCTGAGGGCGAAGGCTTCTGAAGTAGGGGCATTGGCAAGAGTGCTTGCGAGTACAGCGCTTCCCAGTGCATCAGTACTAGCTATAAAGGGCACCACAACTGCTGAGTTTTGGAACGATGGTGTAATTTGACAGGTCACTGCCTGATTAAATCCCAGCGTAAATGGGAGASAAAACATGAGGTATGGCTGCTTTGGGTATCTGTTCGGACCCATCGAGAAGGGCATGGTTTGAAAATGAAGGCRCTGGAAACCTCTCATCTGAAACATCTTTGATGTGTAGAGAGTGAGATGCTGGAAAAAAACCTGAAGGGAAGATGACTTGCCTGCTCATCCCTCTTTATTGAAGATGCTTCTGACAAAGCCACCTGTCCTGCCGTGGCCACCAATTTGCCTGTTAATACAGGTGAAAAACTACCTTTGCTTGCCCCAAATCAGTGTTTGTAGCTGTAGCCTGATTGATGTAAATCCAGTTATCTCTCAAACCACGTGAGGTTTTGAGACAGCTGGGTGTTGTTTGTAAGGCTCAGAACAGCACTTTGAAATTCTGATCAAATATAAAAATAGCTGCAGCTTTTGGCATTCGAATTCATTTATAAGTAACCTTTAACTTCCATTGGTGCTTTGTTGTTTCAGTAGGAGGATGGTCTGAACAGTTTTCAGCTGATCTGTGGTATTGCAAGTGGCTTGGTGCAAAGGAGGTTCCCTCTTTGGTTGCAAGGCATTCGTATGGCTTTCCTCTCCCTCCGCTTCCAGGATAGCGGTGACTAGTTAAATGGAGCTCAACATTAAAGATGGAAAGTCAGGAAGGAAAGAGCTTATTGACCTTGCTGAGCTGAAAAAGAGTGCTGGGGTGTTTGGAGCTTAGATCTCTTGCAGGGTTTTCTTTCTTTCTTTCCCTTTCCTGGGAATTGACATTTAGTTGTGCAGAAAATAAACTGTATCACTCGTTCTGTTGCAGTTCCTTTTATGTGGTTGTGGCAACGCAACACATCTGTGAATTAATTCTTAAGAAGAACTGGAGTTTAGTCTCTGTTTTCTCATTAGCAGGAATGCTAATTCTCTCTAGATTTATAATGAAATCAAAGGACGAAAGAGAAGGAAAGCRGAAATACAGAGGCTATGCTTTTAGGACACGTACGAAAAATTTAGTCCATATTTTTCATGATCCAAATTAAGTAGCAGACAGACGAGTCTTTAGCTTAGACTTCTTCAGTTTTCCAGAAGGGAACAGATTGAGGAGGGGAAAGGGGCACAGAATTGGAAACGGGCAATTCGAATGGCTGGGCACAGAGCCAGGAAGGAAAAGACAGGAGTGATGGGAGTCCCGTTAGCTGCCGTCTTGCATGTGTGAGGGATGGACTAAATGGGGCTTGGACAAGGGTGTGTGCAAGCACACATACACATGTGCACCTTCCCCTTYCCTCCCCCCCAACTCTTTGAAAGGCTGCTTGGACCTTATGGACCCATTTTTGGGTCTACAGACTTCTTTCATATAATGCAGACATTATCCTAGATGAGGTTTTAAGTGAAATGTGAAAGCTGTAGTCAGGATTTCTGTTGTGAACTGATTAACTCTTAGAGATGCCCCACATTGAATAAATGTTGCCTCTCCTTTTTTTCCCTCATCTCCAGATCACTGTGTTCACTACTATGATCTTCGCAACACTAAGCAGCCAATCATGGTGTTCAAAGGGCATCGCAAGGCAGTCTCCTATGCAAAGTTTGTGAGTGGGGAAGAAATTGTCTCTGCGTAAGTATATTCTTTTAGGTAGGTTATAAACTTGGTAGCCCTTCGTTCCTGGCACTCTTTGGGTCCTTTCCATGGATACAGTTGTGCAAGTTCACCTGTGTAGGTGGGTGTACATYGCCTGCATGCGAGCTCCTGTTCTTTTAGGAAGCAGATTGTGGCTTTTTGTAAGACAAAAATAGAAATTTATTCCTAATATCACTTGGCTCTTGTAGAGCCTGAGAACTTAGGAGGAATACCAAGAGAACCTGATCCAAGTTCTGACCACAAGCGCCGGCTCTGGGAAGCTGCAGGCAGACATTCCTTTCAAAGTGCTGTGTGGGCTGAAGGTGCTACTGAGCAGGGCCTGCTGTGGATGGAGGTATTGGCAGAGCCTTGAGGGTAGTAACTTCCAGCAGAAGGCCAGTAGAAAAACAGCCCATGAGTGACAGAAATGTTCAAATAGTACTGCTAGGTCTGAAGAGGATGTTTAGCCACTGCCTTAATAACAACTCAGAACAACTGAGTGGGCAACTTTGTGGTAATGTCCTAATTTCTTCTGCAAAGGCTGTTTGAATTAAACTTAGAAGTTAGAAAGTAGTCAAGACAAGCTATATTTTGTGGTCCTAATGGTATGCAGCTTTTCAGCCAGGGTAGGCCATAAGGTCTGATACGGAGACACCGAAGAATAAAATTGTACAGCTTCTGCTCAGTTACGTGGCCAGACATGTCTGCCCCAAAACCAAATGCGGCTGTCTCAGTTCAYACTACGTTTTCAGTCTTTTGGGAATGAGCATGTCTGGATTACATGGCAAGAGGTTGCTTATGTGACTTGGTACAAGCGTCTCATAAATAAAACAGAGGTGAGCCCCTTTTTCGTGATGGGGAAAATACAAGCAACGTTTGGGGGCTGCAGGCTGCTAGGAAAATCTTTGATCTCGACATGCTCATRTATAACACCTGAGGGCAGCAGAGGTGGATCACAGGGGAAGATCTAGCCCCAGAAAGTATGTTGCAGCTTCTTACTGAGTAGATGATTATCYGTCTCAGTTTGATCCTGTGTTTTTACATAGCTTACTCTACAAGCCTTGAGCCAAAGCAGAGCGTTTTAAGGTATATGTATGAGTATTCAGCTGTTAGTGAGTTACTCTAATCTCAGTTGTGTGATAGAAGGTTCCCTAGTGATTTCCAATACTGTTTATAGTTAATTAGTTTCTTTCTTGTTTCCATTAACATTATAGCTCTCTGTACAGGTGTAAACTTGTATCTAGAACACAGAGCAAATTAATTTGTGCTTTGACCAAATCTGGATAAGAAGGCATTTAATAAAGTGGAATGTTTTACAGCCATGATCAAGTGACATGTGAGATGTTGGATGTTTCAGGCCCAAAGGGCCCTGTCCCATTTGAGCTGGCCATCTGAGAATGCATATTCTCTGGGAGAAATATCAATAGAGCTGTCAGACTTGGGCAGGCAACAGCGGAGTGAGGGAACTGGCTGGGGGGGGGGGTTCTCATATCTTCTTCTGTGTATACAGAAAGAAATGCTGAAGAGCAGATTGTTTTTCACGTCTGTCTTCTGAAAATTTGGTAGAGGAAAGAAGACAGCAGTATTGTCTCCCAAGAACCAAGTATTAATTCCTTTTGAGGAAAAATATATGTATATTCAGATTCTCTTGCTTTCTAGCTAGAGCTGTTTTATAGATTCATTGATTTATTTTGCCCTGAGAGTTAAATTTTGGCCTCTGGGATGTTCAGAGCTGCCTACTGTTTAGCACTATCTATTGATTGTAGTGCTGACTTACAGAGAGGCTGATTTAACAGAGCAGCACATCCACAGTCCTTTTTGGAAAAGGTATGAAATCAGGAGAGAAGTGTAACATCAGAAGGATCAATGGCCTTTTTCCCCTCCTCATGGTGCAGTCACAGACAACTTTATTCTTTTATTGCATACTTGAAGCAATGAAAACAAGGCTAGAGTTTGATAGGAATTTGTTAACAGTAAAAGTCTTCCCTTAGTAATACATTTTAAGTGTGTTTATTTTAATGAGGAGATTTAGAATGTATAATACCAAAATTAGGAGGTTAAGTGCCTACCTAAAAAGTCTTTTTGATGGGTTAGCTAATAGCAGAAGCTGTCCCAAGAATCTTAACAGCCTGGAAACCAGAAARTAATTTCTAGCTGCTTTATCCTGCCTCCAGAAAAGTTTATTCTCCTGGTGACTCTTAAGCAGTGTTTTAAAAATAATATCGCTGCCCTAATAGTACAGGAGGTGAATCCATGGAGCTTTGGGCCGGTAAAAAATAGTATGCATCATCTTCCACTTTTTATGAGCTGTGGTGGTAAGTAGGGGAGAAGGAGAGTAAGCTGCAGCATAGGGCAGTATGTGGATAGGGAATAGAAACCAAATGCTCTGTTTTAGGGTTACTGTGGTCAAGACTTAAGACCAGAAATTTACTTCTGTTCAAGCCACTGTGCTAAAGATAAAGCTCACAGCCCTCATTCTGATCTGACCTTGTGCTATTACTACAAACGACTAGCATCTGGCTGCGGCTCCCTTATCACTCCTCTGTCATTACAGCTGTCATTGAGGTCTGAGATAAGGTTTTTGCAGTACAGTATGAAGTGCGTCTCCCCCCTTCTGTTGAATATTTTTAGGTAAATGTGATACTGGTACAAGGCTATTGTGTTACATTGGTGGTAATATTTTATTGATATTGGATTTTTCCTTTCACTGTTAATACTCATAAACAAGTTTGATATGACTTGTACTGAGGCTCCGCCACCCTGCCTTAGGAGGCTGACTGGTCCTATTTCTGTCTCTTTCAAATTTGAGATTGGAACAGCGCTACSTATTTGTTTGCTGTCTCTTTTCTCAAAGATGGGGCTCCAGTCCCCGCCACTGTGAGCATTTATCACAGACTGTGGATTGTATCACCATAAGTGATCAACCGCAGCTAGAGCTGCAGAGCCTGGTGAGTGCTAGAGAGTAACTCCTGGCAGTAAGAGAGGCTCAGGTCCCCTTGGATGGAGGGAATAAATTGATCCTGAGTCTCTCTGAAACCTGCAATCTTCCTGTCTCCCATGAGCTCTGCCAAGCAGATAACTCTTTCCACTTCCTTCCTTTTACCAAAAGGGAAATGTTTGCTCACAGTAAATAAAACAACATTTTTGCATGAAGGCATATTTGCATATGGGTTAACAGTGAAAAATACCAATTTGAATATAATTCAAATAAGGTTTTATATTTTAATAGTAATGGTTAGCTTTACTGTCAAGGTGGGGAAAAAAAGTTTGAGATCTAAATTTGTATTCATATGTTCTCAATTACATATGAGAAAGCCACATCAATTTTAATGTTAATAAAAATTATGCACCCTCATAGGTTTCTATATGCCACTGATTGATACTGGACAAAATCATTGGAATTGGGCATCAATGCTTTCAGGGCARCTGGAGGAGGAGGAGACTGCTTCCCAGCTTGAATCCTGTAGAGGCATGAATGAGAATTTAGCCATCAAGCAGAAAGGAGCAGATTTGCTATGCTCTAGAGGTTAAAAATATATATTCAGCATGTCCTGCATAGGTGAGATATGGAGGAAGCAATGATGACCCAAAGGCTATTCAGTTCAGTGGAGGACTTCACAGTCAATAGGTGGAAAGGAAGAATAATACTTCAGGGAAGTTTTGTATTCAAACATGTAATGCATTTTGACAGGCTTTTAAAATAATGTGATACCGTTCTGAGTTCAGCCAGAGTTGCATATGATTGAAAGTGGGATAAATCTCCTGGAGTGTACTTAGACTTCCCACACTTATGTTGCAAACAGGGTATTGAGGAGCAGTGTTTCAAGCTGGATTACCTGCCATATGGCAGCAGTGTAACTTTAGGTGTTGTTTTCAGGTCAACAGACAGTCAGCTGAAGCTGTGGAACGTAGGGAAGCCTCATTGCTTGCGCTCCTTCAAGGGTCACATCAATGAGAAGAATTTCGTGGGGCTGGCATCCAACGGAGACTACATTGCCTGTGGTGAGTAGAGCAGCTATCCAGTTTAAATGCTTATGCAACTCCACAGAGCTGCTGCTTCTCCAGTTGCAAAGCACACGAGGAATTGTACCAAGTAGCCAGAATGACTCTTATGGAAGATTGCTATGAGCTTTCACTCTCCCCTCCCTCTCCCAGAGAGCTGTGCAAAGAGCCCTAAGTCTGTACTTAGTTTCCTCCATTTCAGGTGGGTTCTTTGTACATGATGATTCAGACTTGCTGTCACCAAAAATTTGACTACTAATGTAGTAGCTGTTACTATGACCTGTGTCTTCTAAGATGATAACTGACAGATCCTCCTACAGCTTTCTAACAAAGTACAGTAGCCTGGATCATTTGAGTGATCCTATAGTTGTCATTTAGTATGGTATTCTGCATGGTGAAACAATAACACCCTCGATCTGAACAGCTTTCTAGAAGACCACATTATTCTTAAAAAGTAACTCCTTTGGCAGTTTGTCTTTTTACTGCTTGAATTGGACTGTTTAACCTCTAAATGAAGAGGTCTTAGTGAGAAAATAGTGATAGGCTCATCACCATGGCATGTGTAGGACACCCATTCCAGCACTTACGAGAGGAACTTACCTTCTATTTTTTGATGCTTGCATGGCTTGCAAGGCAGAAATTGGGATGGATTTAAAAATAAAGCAAATGTACACCATTTAGTCCCTCTTGCTCAAACCTCCGCAGATTAAACTGCCATATTTGATTGCCACAAGCAGAACTGTGCAAATCCTACCTATTATCATAGCTGTAACATTGAGAATACTGGCTATAATAGTGTCTCATGCTGTTGCATAAATGCCCTGCCTGTTCTGCTCAGGCAAAGTGCTACACCCTGTGGAAGTTGTAGAATAAGGTTGGGATTCTGTATATTTTGCAAGTGCTCTGCATACCACAGTAGTTTTAATAAATTCTGGATCCACTTTTAAGCATCCTGAATGTTTGCTATGGAGCAATCCCAGTTACCAAGGCACCACAACCATTTGTGGTGAGATGATAACTGAGAGAAGGAATTCTGTTGTCTTTTACTTAAACAACTAAAGAGCTAGGAAACCTTATTTTTCTGTGTGTGCTTTTAGAACATGATCCTGTATATTTACTTTTCATTTCTAGGAAGCGAAAATAATTCCCTTTACCTATACTATAAGGGCCTCTCAAAGACACTGCTGACATTCAAGTTTGATACAGTCAAAAGTGTCCTGGACAAGGACCGGAAAGAAGATGACACGAATGAGTTTGTGAGTGCTGTGTGCTGGAGGGCACTACCAGATGGGGTAAGTTTTCTGCTCYGTCCCCTCGGATGGGTGATAAGGTAATGCCTTCTAATCCCTTAGGAAACGGCGTTGTTGAAGGTTTGGCGGCGCTTGGTGTTTTCCTGTATATGAATATTGCAGAGCAGATTAATGTTAGAAAGTGAAGATTTGCAGGAAAACTGTAATGCTCTGGGCTGGGGGAGGGGGATGCCCAGGAGGTCAGAGGTTACTCTATGTTGTTCTTAACTGTTCCACCTGGGTTTCTGGATTTCTTTACTTTTGCATCCAAAATCCCTAAACCAGCATTGCATTTAATTTTTTGTGTGTGCATTAGCAGGGTTTTTGTTTGATTTAACAAAGGCACCTATAGACTCCCAGATATTCACCACAGGCCCTTACTTAAATGTTAATTGTCTATATGAGCTGGCTTATTGAAATACGGACTCTATGTGTAGATGAGTAAATATGTAAATGAGGTAAGCGCAGGCTGCAGTTAACTCAATGACTATTTCAGTGTCAGCTAATTCGTATATATAATGTGTGCGCTAATGCTGCAGGCATACCTGATGCACCTCTTGTGAATGTCCCTTAGGCATGGGATTGCATTGGTGAATAAAAATGTTGCTTTTAAATCCCAAGTGTTCTGGAAAACCTTTCATAAGAAACTTGAACAAATAACTCGTGTGTACGTGTTTGCAGATGAGATGCTTAGCTGGTTTGCTAGGAGAGGGAAAAGGGGAGACTTCTCTGTATCTAATCTTTCAGATAGCTAAAAGGGAACGTTGCCTAACTGATGTCCTGAGACATTGCAGGCAAAAAGACAGTGTTTTGAAAGGTTAACATCTATCAATCTCAATATGAAGAAACTGCCTCTACAATTGTGATTCAAGTGTCTCTGGCATAAACTTATTTCAGATAGATGCTTCTGAATCAAAACTAAACTCTTTTTAGGTTTGAAAAAACATGCATCTGAATTCAAAGACTGCACCTTTGATTTATGAGTAGGAAGCAGGCTGCTGTGGTTTGAATGGTAGAAATGGGGCTAAATGGCATAGCTTTGCTAGCTTTTTTTTCTGACCAGGAATTTGGGAAGACTTAGTATACAGAGATATCATRTCTGAAATGAAGAGTGGATATAGGAAGTTTTATAATCCATGTTTCTGCAGAATAAAATATGCTGCAGGAACTTGTGCACCTATAAAGAAAATTAAAGAAAGGACATTTACTGGATTATTTTCTGTTGGGTTGTCCTGCCTGCTTTAACCTCGTGTGCAACTTCTCAGTAGGCAACAGACTATTAGTGGACCCCATCCCTTGTGTTATTTCTTTTGTCCTCCAGTTCTTAGTATGGTCTTTCCTCTGATTTTCATGTTTTTACTCTGACAAACCCTCTGTTGAAGCAACTGAGAAACTTCTGAACAGTTAACGAGGGCTGTCAAAGAATTAATCATAACTGAAATAGGAAATCTTATACAACAAAAATATAACAACTTAGTAACAGTTAAATTAGGCCTATGAAGACTATGCACTAGAAAACGTTCAGACCGCAGCATGCAGAATCTATCRCCATTCTGAATTTGTCTGTCGTTCCTCTACTTTTCTCAGGGCTTCTTCTAAATTAGTATCAGTTTCTCCTGTGGCAGCCACTGTTACCTGGCACTAGTTTGCAAAGAAAGTAGGAAAAAGCTGCCTGTGATCTGAGTGCCACCAGGCTGAGTGTTTCACTTCGRTGTTTTCCTCCTCTCTGTAGTGCCTGCTGTCCTGCTTTATATACTGAACAACCAGTGCCACTTGCTTTTACCAAGAGGCCTTCATGTTTCCTTGTATCATACTTCCAGTTTCCTCCGAGACAAGGAGTGCCCTTCATCAGTGCGTCTGCACATACCTCTCCCTCTTGTAGTGGTGCAGTGGTCTACTCAGACCTAATTGAAACTTTTCTCATGTTCTTGGTGAAATAAATTACTACGCAAAGGTCACTTATGTCCACAGAGTCTTGCTTAAAGGATGAAACTCTTAGTTTCCATTTTGATAACATTTCTTAAATTGGAATAGGTTCTTCAAATGGGCTTCGTATATACAGACTTCATTTAAAAACTGATGTGTTTTAAAGATGCTTAGGTGAACTAAATAAGGCTTTTGCCTTGCAATACTGCCAGGATGCATAGGAGCCTACATCCTATTTGTGGCTTAATTGCAGACTGATCCTGAGGGGGTCACTCTGCCTTAGTTTCCCTAAATGTAAGATTTTTCACTGCTGGGTGGTGATGATGCCTGCTGTACTGCAGGGACACGTGTATCAATGCAGCTTCAGCCAAGCAGCACCGCAGATCTCGGCACGGGCCCCAGCACCTGCCCAGAAGCCATAGTCAACACCGCGGGCAGCCCTTGTGCTGTTGTGGCTGTGCTGTTCTTGATACCTTGCTCGGCTGGTTCAGGACRGTCTTGTTCGTCTCCGTGGCGGTGGCCGCTGTGCATTCAGGTCAACTTGCTACCTGGAGGYTTTCCGATGGAGGGAGGGAGGTAGAGGCGCCGCGTGCCCGCTCCTCCTGAAGACTCCCCACTGGAGCAGCCTCTCTTCAGTTTCCCTGGGGGGCCGCTCGCCTGGACAGTTCTTTAATTAACCTTTCGAGAAGAGATGAGTAGGTTTCAGATCTGTCACTTATCTGGGGAAACATAAGTATGTGCACTCCTTCACTGCATGTATTTTAGTGCAGAATCCTGGATCCTAATTAAAACCAAATGAAAACTTTCAGATAAATGTCACTAGTTCTTTCCTAAATCTATTTTTGTTTGATTCAAGCTTTTACTTCCTCCTGAGCCAAAGTCAAGCTGTGCCAGGAGCCCTTGCCAGATCTGTGGGGTTTTTTTCTGCTTTTTTTTTCCTTCTTCCTCTCTCCTGTCTTGGTCTTCCTTTGCTTACAGAGATGCAGACACTCTTCTGCTAGAGCTGTCACCTCTCCAGCTGCACAGACCTGGATAGCACRTTCTTTCCACGTGTGTCAAAGCCATAATGAGATAATGAGTTAGAGAAATTGTTCTCCCTACGTGCTCATTACCATTTTGCATCAGGCTTGTTCACTCTTCACTTCTTACATTTAGGTRATGTTTGGAAATGAGTAGTAGCTTGTACGCTAATGTTCTTGTGTTGGGCTCTTCAAAAAATTCTCAACGTGCACATCAGGAAGCAAACCTTTGCACTTATGCAGCAAGGTAAATGAACCTTTAAAAAAATTTAAAARCACTGATTTATAGTTTGTGGGGAATACAAGTTCTCACTTATGCACTTCAAAATTGATCAATGTTTACAAGTAGAAGGAAATTCAGGAAATCTTTGGCCTTAGTGACTCGATAATGTAATATAGTGAAGTGGAAGCAGGGCTGTGGATACACGTCAGAACCTTCCGTGAACCAAATCCTTTTATTTCACAAGACAGGAATTTTCCTGTATTGCCTCTGTCATCCTTTGTTGCTAGCACCTAAGCAAGATTTAGACAACTTTATTTGAAACCTACATCTGTTCTTGAGATTGCTAAGTACTTCCTTCTGTTTCATTAGGACATCCTCAAGATTTTCTTGCTTGGGGAAGAGAAATCACAGCAGTAGCTCACTGCAGCTGGGCAGGTGGCTATGTCTCTTACCCCTCTTGGGAGGGTATCTCTAGTTTTGTCTAGGACTGAGAGCTGATACACAGGTAGTGTTTAGAGAAGATGAGTTTTCCCTTGTGTCCTATATGATGCTTCCTTTGTTCCTAAGTGGGACACCCTTCATTCCTACCTGATTTGCTGTATTCCAGAGTTCAAGGTGCACCTCATCTTTTTTTTTATTATTATTATTATTATTATTATTATTACATCTCAAGTAACACTACTTTTGTTTCCTGGTCACACTTAACGTTTGTAACAAACAGCTGTCAAAAGAGCAACCAGTGCTCAACCTGCTTCCAGGAGAGCAAAAAGGTATTACTGCTTTAACACAGAAGCAGTTTGACTATGTAGATTAAGCATAGCTCAATCTATCATAATTGCTGTAAAGAAGSCATTTAATTTTGTACCTGTTTGTGCCAGTGTTCATTACTGCAGATAAGCAGGTTAGCCAGGGAAAGATTTCTTGAGCAGAAATACTGTGGCTTTGGTATCAGCAAGGAGATACAGATGAGAGCAGGAAAATGCCAGGTAAATTAACTAAGGTTAAGCTTTTTATTATTAGGGACAGGGAGGAGGGAGGTGATCTTTTGAGAACAGCRTGATAGATTTTAACCAAGAAGTGTCTTCATAATTAGTCATATATCCTTGAATTTCTCTTTATTAACYTGGTGGAAATACTCTATTTAAACAAGTTTTTGGTACGTCTCTTCAGAAAACAAACTTCTTTCCATTTATTTGTCAGCTTATTTCTGGATTAARTGATTTTTGGCTTGTTTTCTTAATTCAGCTTTTTTTTCTTGATAATATCTGACTTGAATTCTTTAGAAACTTTAATTTTTCTGTGATAAACTAGTCATCTAATAGGACTGGATCTGGTCACTGATAGAAAGTATCCATCCTTTGTTTCCCAGTAGCCTAATAAATAGTACACAACATACACATGAGCTAGTGAGGCACTCTGATAATTTACAATCACCAAATTGRCTCCTTTCACTGGATTTAATTTCACTGGTATAGATTATTGCAGGAAGTGATTCATTGCCATTTTTAAGCACTAATTAATTTGGATGACTTATGAACAGTAAAAATGAAAACTCCTTTGTCATTCCCGAATAACCAAATGCATATTCAGTGTCCTTCTAAATAAGTTGTATTGATTGTGGCCACATCTCTTGTAACTTGAAAGATTAATTTCAGTGGAAGTTTGGGGGAAGATGACTGTTATTTCTCATTCCTTTTTGCTGCTGAAAAGTTTACTTTTTTTTTTGAATTTCAAGCAGCTGAGAATTTTGAYTTATAATTTAAACTCACCTTATTTTTGCAACATTCTCAAATGGTCGTTCAGATGACAGTTAAGATATACCTAAGWAGTAATCTAAAGCTTAAGAGAAATGCCTACATTAAATGATTAAATCCCAACTGTCCTTGGTCTCCCTCTGATTCTAGGTGGTTGCACAGGCAGTGGTGGTGTGAGGAGCTCCAAAGGGAGTATTTCCATGGTGGGGATCAGCTGTTTTCTGACTCATCCTTTCTTTTGCAGACCAGTGGAGCCTGCACAGCTAGGTYAGGCTTCTTGCAAATCAGCCCGTAGCATTCGTGTGTGGTACCTCTCAAATTGGTATTCCTCAGGTTGTTCTCTGGCGTAGTATTGCACAACCGCTTCATCCTAGAAATGCAGCAGTCTTCATGTTCTCTCCCGTGATCAAAACCCTTAATGGTTTACGGTAAGCGGAGAATAATCAGCTTTTGAGATTTGACTTTGGTCAGACTTCTRCTTTTTACCGTGAAGATTTTTCAAAGATTTTCCTCCTTTCTGTGGAACGTGTCTTAAGCCACATAGCATGGGTGCTGTGAAGCTCGCTGTCTCTGTGATGACTTCCTCTTCCTCTCTGCTGCGTGTCGTGTTCTTTCTGGCTGTCCGTGACCTTTTCAACTGAAAGTTTTATTTGACTTGAGTTTTGTTTAGCTGCTTGATGCTTTCCAGTCTCATATACTAAGTTGCTTGAAAACTCTATTTTTATATGCAGAATAATTTCTACCTTGCATACAAAAAATGCTACATCATGTTCTGTATATATGCTTCTTTGCTGAATATGCTCATATTCTTTCATATGCGTATCTTTCCAAATGCTCACTTTGGGGTTCTATTATTTTTGCAACTAAAGAGAATTAATTAAAGAAAATACCCAGGTGACTGTAACAATATTTTACTCCTCATCACAAACCCTTGAAGCCCAACTGCTGAGATCTTCATGGAGAAGAATCATACTCTATTAATGGTTCATGCATTATATTGGAATTTCAGTGCTTTGGAACTTCAGTCCATGTGTAAGACTATCTTGATAATGTGATTATGCAAATTATAGGGTTTAGGAGAAGGTGTTTAATTTATTTTGAATCTGTTTTGTACAAGAAAAAAATCTTGATGAATGCTCACTCAGTACTCTCTCCCCAGCTCGAGGCCTCCCTCTGAGTTTTCTTTCTGTGCAGACAGGGCTCGCTTGCATGGTCTGACAGTCAGCACTGCTGTCACAACCAGGCGTGGACAGCRGTGAAGGGTGTCGGGCAGCCAATTGATAACACTGATCTCCGTCCACTGTCATCCTCAGGTCTAGTGCATTTGGGGAAAAAGGTGCCTTACAACACTTCCTTTCCTCTTCCAAGGCTCAAGGTGGCATGGCAATAGGTAGGTAGTGTGCAAATGGATGCTTTAACTCTCCCTTTTCTAGATGCAGAGTAGCTGCCATTACAGCCTCTGYGAATAGAGGGGACGAGTCTGTTGCTTTTGTTCAGCACTTGAAGTTCAAGTCCCTGTGGTACTGCAAAACTATCATTTGAGCTTTTATTTTAAGAACAGCCTTTCCAAGGAGTGCAGGTGGCTTGTTTTTTTTCCTTGTTGGTTTTAAGTTTACATTTGCAAACTCGATTTGTCTCTCCTTCTTCAAGGTGAGGTATTTGTTCTTTTTTCTACCTAACCACAGAAAATTGCCAAGGGGGTGGTGTTTTCTGAAGTGAAGGCAGATCAAAGTTGYGCGTAGCTCTTGAATGAAGGCAGCATTTGCTCTCTCAGACTTTTGTAGCTGTTATTTGCTCACCAATGCATCTCTTCTAATGTCCACAGAAGTAGAAAGCGAGATGCGGAYGGCTCGGAGATCCTCCTTATTACAGCCCTCTCTTTTAGAGTTGGTGAATGACATAAGTCGATATGACTCAGAGTACTGTTATCATGACAGCTTCACTGGTTGATCCCAGTGGTGCAGCTGTACAGATAATGGATTGCAGTTCATGACTAGTATAAACAGAGGTGTGAGCAGGTGCCTGTTGTTTCCTAGACTTTAAAAATAACAGCGTGCCAACTGGGAATTGTATTGGTATGATATACATTTGTGAAAGGAGGAAGAAAAATCTCTGTTCARCTGTCAATAAATTTGTAAGTAGATGTTTCTCTTCTGTTGGGCCTCTGCTGCTTTAATATCCATCAATTTTTATTCAAGTCTGAGTCTTGTAATAGCTGAACACAAGTTAGGAAATTCAGCTGGAACTCGGACTTTGTTCCCATYGCCATCCTTAACTCCCTACTGAACCATACATAGTTACTGCTGCACTTCAGCTAGTAGCTTGTGAGTATTGTGTGGCCCTTCATACAAACTATATTCTGAACACCACCACTTAACAGAAAGCTGTTTTGTAGTAATACTCAGAGATCCCTTATATTTCATGCTGAATTGAGGGGAGAATAAGAGCAGATTTGTACTCAGAGAGCAATTCTTTTTAGAATTAAATATTGGTACATCTTCGTTCTTCCCTTCCCCACTAAGCCTCTGCGCTGCTTCTGTTAGGCCTCTTACTCTGAACTCTCAGATCTCCTGATGGCCTCTTAAGACACTGCTTAAATAATTGATTAGACTGTTGTAAGATTTGGATTTTTTCAGATGATATCTGGAAGCCTGAAAACCTACTTTGTGAGCTCCTCTTTCCCCATACTCATTCTTSCAGTGCTTTGTCTTTCTGTCGGAGAAGTCAGCCTCACGGGCTTTCACCCTCTATCGTCCTAGAGGTAAAAGGTGGCAAGCTGGTCTTCTCTTCCTCCAGAACYCTTAGCCTGTGGGTAAGGACTGTCCCTTACATTTCCTCTTTTATAATGTTGCTTCCCCTTTTTSATCCCCTATATAGTGAGCCTGCAGCAGAAACCCTAAAAGCGGTGAGTCATGGTAGGAGCCAGGCAAGTTGTGAAGGTACATTGTGTACTCACCAGCATCTATTGCCTGGATCCCAAGCTCCAACAAAAGCCAGTCTCCTGAGTCAGTCATGAAGACTACGTGAGCAGCCTCTGCCATCCTTTCTACTCTCACATTCATGCCGGATTTTTTTTTCTCTCTCCCCTACAAGTGCCAGCTATCTGCTGAAGTCTCTGKTTGCCACAAAATGCCCATGAGATGAGGTTTGAACAATTCTGGATAATCTCAGTAAGCTGGGCACTATTCAGTCAGACAATGTTGTGTCAGACAATGTTGTATGAAGCAGATAAAGGATGTCATTTAAGATGGCTTTTCCCCTGTGGCTCCTACCGTATTTTAACCGTTCCTGCAAAAGGAGGAGCCTGGTTTTGGACCAGGAAGGGCAAGGCAAGTGACAGTGAAGTAGTTTTTCAGAAGCCACCAACATTGAGCTAACCACCACCTTTGAAGTTTGCTTTGGTAGAGAGGCAGAAATCCTGCACCAACAGTGTTTGAAACCCTCGCTGCTGGTGTTCCACTGTCACAGCTGTTTGAGCAGGGTCTTATAACCTCGTCACCTTTAACAAGTAACACACTGCTTCAGTTACCATCAGAGCAGGCTTCCATTAATTTTTCATTTTTTTGGTACATCTAACCTATGGCAAGCTCTGCCAGGGCATCAGCATTTAGTAGTTATAGTTCATGAATCGCATCAGCCTTTTGCTCTACTGCTCCTAATTAAGCAGTTTTAATGTCAGGATTTAATGTTTTACAGAGTCTAAATGAAGTGGAAAAAATATGAACTAATTCTTTTTCTTTCCAACATGAGGTTTTGAACAGATAATTTAACCTCTAGGTGAAATGGATGTACTAGTGCAGAAGTATTTATGCGCAGATAACTTGTCTGTAAAAGCATTAGTTTATGGAGGATTCTACATGAATAATTAGTGCTTAGCTTTGGAGTACCTGTTCTGAAGGCTTTCTAACCCTTTCTGTCCTTCTGATATCAATACAGAAACCCCAAAGTGTCCTAGAATGCGGGAACTTCTGGCCRATTTAATGTCAATGACATTGCCTATTAAATCAAAAAATAGAGCTTTTGAGACACACTRTTAAAACAGGTGATTTTTCCAACAGCCAGATAGGATTTTTTTTTCTATCATTTTAACCTGTTTAAAGAAAACTGAGTTTCTTTCTGGTGTGTTGTCCAGATCTAATTAACTAATGCTAGATGAGCTAGGCTACCTAGGTGCACAAAGTAAAAACAGTTACTACTTTGAAAGCCATCTTATGTCTGAATTGAAACTCCCTGGATATGTAATTATTTTAGATATATAGGATACACCAGAATTATAATATCAGTATTTCCTAAAGAAGGGAAGCCAGTACAGCAGGAAGATCTCAAGCAGGGTAGATTATTTAGTAAATTAGTGAGTAGCTCCTGGGCAGAAACAATATAACAAAATAACAATACTATTAATGTTGGGGTTATGCAGCTGAATAGTTGTGTTCACCCTTATGAGTTGTTTTGGATTCAGTGAGGGAAACAGTGCTTCAGACAACTTTGTTTCTTATATATTATTATATATCATAATCACTTCCTAATCTCTTATCTGGTTGCGAAAGCTGCAGAGAAGCAAGCTGCTTGCTGCTTTGCTGGCCTTCTAGATGTGCTTTGTCTGAAGTGAATATTAAGTTAAACAGAGGTATAGTCTGGGGAGCAGGCAGATGAGACAACTGTGTTGTTTCTCACTTATCTTTCCTACAGTATCTCTCATTATTTTAAGAAATATTGCATATACTGGAAGGAAAGACTGGTACAGATCCATTTGAAAAAAAATTACCTATAATCTGCAGATAGCTTATAAATAAACTGCAGCAGGAGGAGAAGTTGCAGCCCTTCTCACTGTCCCCAGTGGCAGAGACCTAGCCTTGTTAGCCAAACCTCAAAATGCAATGCTGGCATAAATGTGTTTTCTGGTTTTCCCTAGTTTCTCAGTTTGTTGGTTTGATTGTCTGAATCSTTGTTGCCTCTTTCTTCCAAGAAAGACTTTGTAAAAGCAGACTGCTGTGGCCAAGTTCTTTMTCGCGTTCACCAAATAATGGAAAGCCTAACTAGTTTGTGAAGTATGGGCTTATGGAAAGCTGTGACTCATTAAAAATTTCCTTGATTAGAATAGGRGGAGAATAGTGTTTTTCTGTTTGTGTCTTGTTTTGGAACTTGCATGTTGGCTCCAGCATTTTAAAGGATAAATTCAGGCAAGCAATGGYAGAAACAGGAGAAAAAATGAGCTGGAAGTCAAATACAAATGTCCTTATTTAGCATGAAAGGATGCCCCTCACTGGAGGCTTCCCCTTCTTGTTGGGTTCGTGTTTAACTGTAAGACAACAATTTTGAATTGTTGATGTGCATTGAGAACTTTCAAGTTTTTGTTTCAAAAACATCTCTTGTTATATTCTGCAATTGCGCTTACAGTTCCCATAATAAAGCTCCTCATTTTTTCCCAAGACTGGAGCCGACCGCTGTACTGACCGTGTAGCTGGGGATGAGGGACCCAYCTCTGTTCATGYGGAACCTGGGAGCTGCACGTTCCRGAGTGGGGAAGGCAGCGGAGCTGTGAAAACCCATCTTTTTTTTTTTTTTTTTTTTTTTCCCAGCAGATTATGCCATGGTTTGTGGTGGTTTTATGACACAGACAAGTGTATCCTCAGCCAGGCTGAGGCTCCTGTATTAATTTTAGATAGCACGTGAATGTGGAATTTGAGCCGAGCTCACTACAAATAGACAATAATGAAGTAATGAATCTGATGCACACTAAGCCACACGGTCTCTCCTTACAGAGAAACATGTACTGTACGTGATGATGTGGTTTTCGAGAGGCCACTTCTTAAAATATAATTGCTGTCTTCACTGGAAGCCGTGGTTGCAGGAGCGTACGATCCTGAACTGTTCATAGGAGCTGTCYCTTCTGCTGAAGGTTGTAGAAATACTCCTTACCGTGATACAAAACAGGCTGTGTTCAGCRCTAGTGGAGAGCGGTTGTTTTTGGCATCTTAGATCCAGTATGCTTTGCTGCTTACCATCTCTGTTTTTAAACRTTTGAGGAGTCGGCAGCCTGGGAGGGAAGCGCTGGGTTGCCTTTGGCTCAGGTCACCATCGTGTCTGTTGAGCAGTAAGTCAACTGCAGCGTCTACTCGGAAAGAATATTTAAAAGGTAGTAGTCTAGGGAGAGTGAAGCAGACTAGCTAAATAATCAAATGCAGGAAGTGTTTGTTGTCTTTCCTCACCCTCATCGGCAGAGCTTCAGGTGTGCATTTGAATATTTATGTAGCCGAAAGGTGCAAAATCAGAGACGCTGTCCCAGCGCAAGGCTTTTTGTTCACTCGTATAATTCCAGCGTGAAAATGACGTGCTTTTCCTCGTTACCGGCTTGCATCTTTTTACACTTCCTTTTTGCCATTAGTGTTGCTGGTAGCTTAATGGATTTTCTTTATTGCTGAGCTCTTCTTTTTGATATATTATTGCTAATCTGTGCATGCATTCAAAATGACAGTGAGTGTTTTATAACAGTCATTTCAATTTGAGGTATCTAGAGAATTTTTTTTTAATACTCACTATGTGAAAATAACTCCAAGGATAGAAAAATTACCCACTGTAAGAGATGATTTTACTTGCGAATTAGGTTTAAAGATAAAATCTTCCCACTTCATGGGACTTGGATTTCCTRTTCTTTGCTCTTTGTCAAGTTTAGTCAGGAGCAGGACTTAATCCAGAAAGAAGATGATTRAATTGTCCTCAAACAGTGAGGTAGAACATTACCCAAATCTCACTTTACTGAAATCCTTTTTTGTCTTGTAATGCTAAGAAATTGGGAGCGTGTAAGAGTTGCTTGTGGAATGCACCGTATGAAGAAGCATGCTTTCTCCTTCTTTGCTGGCTCATTAGAAAATGAAATGTTTTCTGCTTATTGGAATAGGTCAAACCTGTGTATTATAGKAGGCAGGCAGAAATTATTTTAGTATGAAATAAGCAGAAGCATCCCCCTACCTGTAAAGCTTAAAGGTCTGCTGTTACCAAGTTGCTGCTGGGTTTGTGGGTTTRCTGGGACAGAAAATCCAAGTGCCTTAATACAGTTGTGTTTTCACCTTTGGAAACCAGGTTTAGAATCTGGCAAAAAAATGAAAAATAAGGATGAATTTTGGCTCCAGGTGTGCAGATGCGTTGACAGTCACGTAGTGGGCGCTGTTCAGGAGWGCTCTGGGACCTGAGCAGCAGCAGGCACTGGACGGCAGAGCTGACTCGCAGTTGGGGTGTTCACCTGCTCCTCCTCGTTGCCTCCAGGCCCTACTCTGCACTTYGGGTGCAGTGACGCTAGCATACAAAACCATGCTTCTAAGCATTGATAACTTTTTAATCTCCCATTTTTCAGCAGGAAAGAATGTCAAGCCGTTCAGGTTATTCTGAATTGCCAGTTACAGGCTAGAACAAAATAATCACTTTTGCATCCGTGTTTTGCATTTTGGAGAGCCGAGGGGAAAGTGTGTGTATCGGGGGAGGGGGCGATCACRCAATTCAAGCCTTTCCAGGCTAACACGGGAACTTGGTGTTCCATCAATTCGCTTCAAGGCTCTTGCCTGGAAGCAGTCCGTGATCAGAACCGTTGGGAAGGAGGAAGGACTTGCTTCGGATACATGCACCATGGTCAGAAAAGCAGCTTGTTGTTTAATGACCTCGCTGGAAGGACATCGGCACTCGGCTYGCTGTTGTCGTGCTGTTCCTGCAGTTTAGGAACCAAGCTGAGGTCGGGAAAGTTGGAGGCCTGTTGAAGATGGTGAAGTTCCAGGAGCTACCTCTAGCTAGCATTTGAATCCCAAATGAGCTGTTCCCCGAAGTGAGTGACAAAGGAGCCTTAGGTGCCTTGTGTATGCTTTTATTCGTGTGTGCATACCCTGAGCAGCCTGTCTTTGTTGTGCCTAGAAAGATTTTGACCTTTGGAGTTGAACTTGCAYGCTTACTGTCATTTTTCTATTGTTTGAATCCTTTTCTTGAGCTTATTTGCCTGCATGAATTCATGYTTCATTTAGGATTTCATACAGTCAGAAGCCTGGGATAAAAAGACCATGTAACAAAAGGCTTTTTAAATCATGAAACATTTTAGAACTGGAAGCTGTTGGGACCAATTGGGACCAGTCACGTGGACAAATGAAGTGCGTTTTGTCCACTGTTGCAGTCTTCCTAGAGTAAAGTGGAGGCCTCTGTCTGCTTTAGGAGAGTCAACTGAAGTAGATCGTTCCCCTCCATACACGTATGGTATGCTGCTCCGTGTCGAGATGGCTCCTGCAGCTGCCTCGGCAGATAGCTCTGCACCCCAGCCGTAATGGTCCCGCCACGTGGTGAAGACCAATTAGGCAAGATTTTGTCTGTAATTTTCAGAGCTAAGTGTAATTGTCTGTAGTTAATCTGGCTCTGTATTTTAAAACAAGATTATAATCATAGCTGTTGGGCTTTACGTAAAAATGCTTTTTTCTTTAACCTCATTAGACTTAGTAAACTGGCTGTAGAGGTCACTAAATTTGTGCTAGGGAAGTGCACCCAAGTGGAGCAGGGCTGCGTGCCCTGAGGTTCCCCTTCCTCTTGGTGGTTCTTTGTTTCAAGAACCAGTAACAGTTTACAGCTATTGAAAGTTACGGTGCAACCCCCAAAAAAGCAGTTAGTGTGCCAGTGATTTTTTTTTTTTTTTTTTTAAGCCCTGGCGTGAGAGTTCCCTGGGATGCCAAGGGCCACCAGCTGTAATCTTCTGGTGGACCTGGATACCACCATTCAGATAGACATCACCATCCATTTAAATGAGCTGGTACTTAAAGTGCTACAGCTTCCTGGTGCAGACTTTCCTCCTCCCCAGACAGGGTCTGCTAAACCCCCAACAGTCCTGACCATGTTTGTCTGCTGGACAATATGCCACACATATACTGAAAGGGAAAGTGAGCAGGATTAAAAATTACTCTGATATCTGAGATGATTATTAAGTACTGGCCTAGTGCCTGATTACTGTCGCTGTTTTGCAGAAGTGAGACAGATTTGGAAGAAGTGGTCACAGCCGCRTCGATGAGAAGTTGTGCCCTTAGCTGCTGATTAAGGAAGTGGCAGTCTCCGTTTGCATTTGGGGTTTTCTTTTTTTAAAGAATTGCATTATATTACACATGAAGTTGCTAGCAGTGTTTATTTATAGCATGACTGAACTGGCAAGTTTCTCTTGCTGTTCTTCTGGTACATCTGTATTTCACCTGTTGTGTACTTTGCTTTACTGTCTGGTTTTTATGACTTCAGTGCTGACAGCCCTGTTCTTTTAGTCCTTGACCTCTCCTATGCAGACACGAGCCTGTAATGTTTCCTATTTTGTCTTTGTACTTAGGCTGTTAGACTGACTGCCTATTATTTACAAAGTCCAGGGGAGTTTGCAGATTCAGCTTGACAGTTCCTCTCTGAATTATTTAATGACCATAAACCAAAAAGCCCATGTGGAGCTTCAGATGACTTTTCATCCACTGTTGTGGAGAATGCCTGGTATGCAAGTCCCACTAATTTTGCTCATTTGTATCCTGTGATTAGTATAATAGCAAATGCAATTAGAATTCAAGGGCTAGCTCCTGGTATCCCTCAAGGGGAAGTAAGCTGCAGAAAGGTGAATGAGTAGCTGAGAGAGAGTAGAAGGTGAATGAAAGAATAGACAATTTCTCTTTAGTTGAAAGAACTGTGTGTCTAGTTTGTCTGGTCTTTTTTCCTGTCACGATCGATGAACTTGTCTAAAAACATCCTATGTTTTTCTTCTGACTTTAATCTGTCTTCAGTGGTTTGGTGTATGTGTTTTTGTGTTTTATTTTTGGGTTATTTTTACATCCTCTTTTTAAAATATTTTTTTAAACAGTTGAGTCATCCAGCAATTTCTGATTTCTCAGGTGCATTTCTGTTTTTTGTTTTTCTTGTCCTTCTGGATTCTGGGATGTTTTAGATGCATGGGATCAGAGGAGTAAGCAGAGGAGCCCAGGTGAATCCTCCAGGTGATGCAAAGATCACTAGAATCTTTGGGGTGTTCATTCTGCACAACTAACTGGAAGGTGGTGTGCTTTGCACTCATGGCACTAAAGCTGTATTCTCCTCGCCAGAGGTATAGCCTCTTTTTTTCCCCAACCTCAAATACAATAGAGAAAGCGTCAGTAGTATATTATAGAAGCAACCTATTATGTGTCATCTACTCGATATGGCTTTATTTAATGAAGTTCTTCTTTTATGTACAAACAGACCTTTACTCCGTATTAAATTTCAATTCACTGTACGTTCAGTACTAGTGATGTGATTTACCAAATGGCACTGATATTGTGCAGTGTGGCCTTAATTTGGGCTTCAATGTATCTTCTGAGAAAGATCTTGGAAACCTTGACAATTCACAAATGAAAGCTATCTCTTATCCTGACAGTTTTGCAAACATGGCCCAGTCCAGTTCCACTTGCTTTTGCGTGTGGTCATCAATAATAAGGCTTTATGGATACYGCATTGGCCATGAGTCAGTGTGACTCTAGCCCGGTTTTCAGCTTCCTTGGGTGAACARGGAGGTGGTTCTGTTGCCTGGGGGAGGACGCCCGGCTCAGCTGACCCATTTCTATCTGCACTTTCCCTGTAGCACAGGAATAGGAGATAGTTACCCCTTTTTTAACAAGAGTAACCATGACTTGAATGTGTGCAGGGAGGAGATCTGTTAAGTAAAGCTACTTTTTATACATATATATATAGCTARTTACTTAGAATAAAATTGCACTTTGATATTAAACGCGGTTGGCTATCATCAAAGTATCCTGCTGTCTGCRTGTGTAAGTTCTAACCATTTTTCATTGTCAATCTTGAGTTTATTGGCATATCTTCTCCTACATAAATTTCTCACATGTTTGTAGGATGCCCTGACCAGTGAAAATATATAACTGCTTACTCTGCCATTTGGTGAATTGTGAAACAGTATTCTGAGAAAGATGTGCTTGTTTTTAGAGACTATAGAAGGCTACATGGTATCGTAAAGTTTGCGCTGCATTGCAGGAGGCTTCAGATGCCTAGTGCTGCACCTGATCCTCTTTAAAACATTAGTTGAATGTTGAAGGAGAGCAGGTTGTGAATTATTCCAAGATTAATGGAAACTTTTGTTTTACCATAATTAAACTTTCATTTTTTAAATCGAATTCCTCTTTCCCAAGTGGGCCTATGATATAAACAGCATTAGTATAGCTATAATTTCATGAAGCTTATATGCTTGCTAGTGTTTACAGTATCTGACTTTTCTCCTCTCCACAGGAAATGCTTTGCCCTTTTTCTCTCACTGGGTCCTGGTGATCTCACCTTTGCAGCAGACAAAAACCCTTCCACTGAAATCTCTCCTAGCTTTCCTGACGCACTCCACATCTCTTTCCAGTCTGCTGAAAACTGTGAAAGCGCTTGTGTGTTCAGGGCCACAAATTAATTTTTTTTTGTTTTGTCTTTTTTGGGTTTTTTTTTGTTTTTTTGGTTTTTTTTTTTTAGAACAAAAAAATCTGTAGTAGTTTAGATGGCAAGACCTGGGCCACCTGCCAGGCAACTACTCTTCCTCCCTGTTTCTTTTATTCTTTCCACATGAGGTTCCACATGCTACTTCACTGGGCAGAAGTAGCATACAGGGATCAGATATTTTTGCTTTCCTGTTGTACTGCCCTTGCCCTTGTTCTCCAGGCCTTGCTGTAGTTCAGCTTGCCACACTGATGCAAAACCTTCCCACCTTGCCCATRTCCTAGACTTAGCTGGATATACCAAGCATGCTGTCATTTTGCCCCGTAGACAGGTATCTACCATGTTGATGCTTAGACACGTTTTTTGTTCTAGTTGCTGTTAAAAATATTATTCCTGACTTAAAGAGAAATCACGACTTTGATTTTCATGGTTGTCAGACTTCWGGCCCATCCAGAAGCACAATTAGAAGGCTTGCAGATGCTGTGAAACAGTTGTATTTATTTTCCAGCTGGCATGAGCAAAACATTCAGAATAGTGTTTCATATGATCTGGGCACTGGAATCCCTGTGGGACATTGATTGCAAGGCATATTAAGGAAATGGTTGAGATTTCAACATATGTTCAGAATTTTCAAAGTTGGTTTAATTGTGGAGGGAGAGTCGGAGGACTGGCAAAAAGCCTGAATCGTGTTCCTCTCTAGACCTTCACACAGCTAGGTTTTGATATCATGGATTACATTCTCTGGGCAGCAGGAAGCTTGTGAGAATTTCCGGCCAAGTAGCCTGTCTCTGTCTGATACTGTCCCAAGCATGAGGCAGGCAGTCCACTGCTGCAGCTCTACTTCACGTGGCAGATACCACGCAGTAGCTGTCAAGGTTCACGTGTCACTGTAGCGTCCGTTTGGTGGTGGGATTGCACTGGAAAAATGGATGGCTGTGTTCAAGGGGCATTATTACAGTTACAATTAAAGCAGGCAAATTAAATGTTAGAATTAAGGTTGCCTTTGTGCCCTTGCTTGAGCCCTTTTGCATTTCTGTGGCAGAACAGTCTTACGCTGGTGATTTCTATTAGGACAGTGTGGAGAAGCTACAATCAGCATGAGATCCAATTTGCTAGGTATTGTCCAGACATACAGCAAGTGACAGCCTGTTGCCTTCAAAGACTTGACAATCAAATGATACAAAATGAACAGTAGTAGAATATGAATCTGTTATCAGTTTTAAATAAATTGATTTCCTCAGTCCATCAGTCATTTTTTGAGTTTCTGCCAAAGTGTTCCACTCTTACTGACCTAGTCAGGCAGGCTCATCTTGRCTCCCTTCATCTTCTATGATTAACCCATTCTCCTGTATTGATWGCCACTGTCTGGGTTGTAATGCATTAATTGTACTTCTATTTTTGCTTTGCGGGGAGGGTGTCATGTCAGGGCTTTAGTAACATTTCTGTTTTTCAAGTCTGCCCCCGTTGGCATCGGCCAGCACACGTTCCCACCAGTTGCACAGCTGCCAAGACCTTTTTCTGCTGGGGTTAGATCCAGGCTGTATCCACCCTGTCTTATGCCTATAGTAGTTTTAGTACCTTAATATTAGTCAAACCATACACCGTGTGTCTCTTCCTTAGGCTTTCAGTAGGCAAATGAATTCTGTATTATTTCATCTTTAAATAGTATTCTRCACACCCTGTCTCGGACTGAAAGTTGTGCCGGGAGAGTGGTAACTTTGTAGTTACTTCCAAATCAGCAAGATTTCATGGCCCSTAGTGCTCAGAGAAGGAAGGCTCTGCCTCCTATCATCATGAGACAGACTTCACAGACTTCACTCTGTGAAGACCCTTAATCATAGAGATCCAGCTGTCAGAGATGCTGAGGATGCATCTTGGTTTCAGTGAGAACTTCTGCAAGTCGAGCCAGTTTTGCTGAGAGGCCAACATTTGGGTTAAGGAGACTGACAGCAGGCATCATCTGGATCTAAAATGTTTCGCCACATGATAATCAATACAACCTAAGGCATTTCAACAGAAGGTAATCACATAAACTGCAGAACATAAATCATAATTTTGGGGAAGCAGGGAGCTAGATGTGCCTTGGATAGGGTAGTGGACTGAATACTAGATGGCTCCCAGACGTGATCAAAAATATCAGCCCTGCAGACATTCGGGGCTTGATGGTTTGGGGTTTGACTCTCAGCTATAGCCTGACTCCCATGAAAGTGTTTYTCTGTACCAAATGGGAGCAAGCAAGCAATACTGCTGGATCTAGACCTGTTTAGTTTGATGGCACAGGGGAGCACGTGATCGAGCAGAACTGCCACCATCGCAGGGGTGTGCTGTGGCGGTGGTTATCTGCGTGTGAGAGAACGGCGAGGAGGGCAGCGTGGGCTCCGCATGACCTGAAACGCTGGTTAAGCCATAGGCTCGTGAAGGAATGAGCATATCGGGACCCCTGTTATTCACCCAGATGTGTAGCCACTTAGCATGTTGTGAGCAGAGAGCTAGTGTGCAGCAGGAATCTCTTGCTCTTCTCCCSTGCTGATTGACACGAGACTCTAGTGGAAAACTCCACGAGGGTTGTGGAAGTAATTGGAGAGCTTGGAAGATTTCGGACACTAGTCTAGGTCTTGCTCCTAGGACTGCTAGATAAATGTCCCACTTCCCATGTGCTTTAGTGTGTGCATAGGTGTGAGTTGTGGGGTGAGAAGAACCATTAAATGTTCTTCAAAACCCCTAGCTTGACAGCACAGTGAACCCACTGCATTCAGCCTCACCTGGCAGGCTGTTGTGGWATAGGGTGGATTTTCAGAGAGCTCRATAGCAGTTYGTAACAGTAGTCTGTCTGGGAGAAGAATGCAACTGGAATGGATTTCTCATCAGCAAATAAGCAAATACTGCAGTTCAGAAACAGAATGTCTGTTAGGAGAATTAAATCTCAGTGCTATTTCTCCCTGCTTTTTGTCTTCAGTTCCTCGTTGTAAACATATGGATTAACCTTGGGCAAATTCACTGAATGTGCTGCCTCTGTTTCCCCAAATGGCAAAGTAGAATAATACTTGGCTACCACCAGGGTGTTTATGACTCTTAATTAATGTTGTAATGTGTCTTTGGTTCTGGTGATAAAAATATGCTGTGCAAATGCGAAGTTGTTTTTACTGATTGGATTGTTAATTAAATGTGCACATATAAATGATTTATTGGCATTATAGAATTAAGTTTTATTGATTTATTAATATTGAGGTTGTTGGGTCAATTTTGAGCCTATGTCATTCACCTATTTGAGGCTGAAACTAACAACTCTGGGAGAGGAAGAAAAGTAGGAGACTGACCAACTAATGACTTATTTCTTAGCATCAATATATGGAGTCTGATTTAGTACCAGGACCCAAACTCCAGTGCCTGGCCCAGGGAGACTACTGGCAGTATCAACAGTGTGTTGGATTTCTTAGAGCACCTGAGAATGAGCTTTGTGCCATMTAGCAGTGATCCCTGTTAGACTGGACTAGAAACCATTTGCCAGCATTTGGAGTCATGTGCTCCAGTTAGGCACAGCAGCTGACACTGAGTATTAGCTTTTTGTAATCAGGAGAAAACATGAAAGAAAGGATATCTGTGAATGTGTGTGTGTGTCTGCCAAGCTGCTGATGTGGACCACCACCACCTGCTGAAAGCTCCTGATGCAGCAGTGGTTGTTTCCCACTAAGTAACATAGAGTTGCAGCCTCTAACTAGGAGGCTCTGGGAGTGGTTTGTTTGCTCTTCATGGCAACCCAGTCTCTGCTTGTGTCCTCTTCTCCCTGTTTTCAGGCAAATGTTTTGGAGATGGATGTTGGAATGAGCTGTAGCTGACAGCAAAGAAAGGGTTGGGACCAGAATAGAAGTTTTGTTGACCTAGTGCATKAATGAACTCAGGGACCTGGAAGTAAAGAGAAGACAGCATGTGAGCGTAGATATGGTTGGTCAAATGATGGGATTACTGGGACAAGGATCTCATTAAAAAAAAAACCCAGAGGACCTGAGACAGTCTGGGAAAGCTGAGACTGGTCCCACAGAAACTAGGRAATTAATGGTGCAAGTTGCTGAGAACTTGACAACTGAGGGTGGTGAGTGAGTGCTGAGAATATAGTTTGGCTGGAGGAGAAAGCASTGATTTGGCTAGAAGGAGAAGGAAAAAGAAAAGAGGTGAGAGGGATGGAGAAAACCCTTCATGACTGTGAAGGAAAGAGGAACATTAGAACTACCCAAACATGAAGGAGGGCTTAAATAAATTGGAGCTTATCCTTTGCACTAGGCAAGGAGAGTGCTGTAGACTGCAGAGTACCAGGGAGCCAGAAGCCCAGTRGAGGAAGTCTTCAAGCATCTCAGAAGTCTTCCACCAGCATTCGTTCTTTCTGACTCAGCCTCTGCAGCAGTTCAGAACGGTGGTGCTTGCTGTACTTCAGGACCTGACTCTGCAGGACTTGTGGTAGGCTGTGTTTGTAGGACAGACTGCCTAATTTGAGGTAGTTTGGCTTGAGAAGGCTTTTCACATTCTATTGATTTCTGTTTCCAGCTTCTGATCCCAGATGGTTTGCAGTTGATCTGCACAAAATCTAAATATACCAGTTCAATTGACAACACACTTGGGTGGCTTTAGAGTTAACCTCTTAATGTATCCTGTGATCATCTTAATTGGATTTAGGTCAGATTTCTTAACACTCTTATGCAAAATTGGTGGCATTTTTTTCAGATCACACATTTAGTTTCTGGTGGAATGAGCATTTGGGAGGGAAGCCTGTGGAACAGTGATAGAAATAGTAATGATAGCACCTTGTGGCTTCATTTTGCTGYGTTACAGCACTGATGGGCAAGGAGGCATGACCTTGGTGAGAGAGAGATTAAATTCATCACCTGCAGCGTGCTGTAATGACTGAGTGCAACAAACAGGGGAAGCAGGAGGGAAGGAGAAAAATGTAACAGCAGTAGGAATGCAGTTCTTGAACCATGCGGTTGTSAAGCTAAGTACTGCATTGCATTATCTGGAATTGCCAAATGAATGTTTAGGGGGTTTAAGTATTAAGAGAATAGATGCTAAAAAYTGTTTTCACTGAAATAATGCCTAACTGTTTCCTGTGGTTTTGCAATATTGATGCTAATGTGTTGCATGTTTATGTATACATTTTTCTGTAGCCTTATTGCAAGCTATATTTATATACTGCTGACACTTTGTTCAAGGCCTTGAGCTCGTTGTTTATGGGGAGTGTCTGAAATCCCGGGATATATGACTGTAGAAACAAGCGCCTTTAAGACCTTGTCATAGATAGATGGGCAGCAGAGCTTGGTATTCCCATGTACGGAGAAGGAGGGAACTTGTCCTTGGAGGGGTGGGGGGAGACTGTATGTATATGCATGCATGCGTTTGTTTTTTATGTTAATGCCAATGTAATTTGGTTTTAACATATGTCTCTCTACGTTGCCTGATGGGGAATGTGCAACAGCTGTTAAAGCTGTGTAGTCTGGTTTGCGGTAGATGTGGAAGAATAAACCTCTGACAAGTTATTCTAATCTCAGATTCTAAATAAATTAGATGCTCATCAAAAACAGTTTTGTTCCAGAATGACTAAATTACAGAGACGGTTGCTGGTAATACATCAGCAGTTCCTACAGTGGCCTTTCACGGCTCTTTTTCTTGCCTTTCCACAGCTTTCTCTGCATTCTTCCAATCAGTTTTGTGGGCTTCTGTTTCCATCTTGAATGCAGAGAACGGCATAAAGATGAGCACAGCAGSAGCTGTCTGTGTGCAGCTCCAAGCACACACATGTTTCTGTTGTCTTCCAGCCTCGTCCTCAGTTGCCTTGTTGATCCTGTTTTCTTCAGTGCTACAGGCTGTAAAGAAAGATTATGTTAAGAAAAAGTGATTTCTCACTTGGCTGAGAGGTGGCTTACTACTTATTTGAGTGTGTCATTGGAGCAAGCCTTTGAATGTTCTCTTCTGTGCACCCRTGTGCTGTGAATGCGGAGACCGTAGTATATATGATAGAAAATAAGCTTCTAGTCATATAGTATCTGCTTGTGCTGAGTTTGGACTTAATAGAAGTAGAAAAATACATTAAGTGTAAAATCCCAAAATGAGAAGACTACTTCTTCAGGGAGGCTTTACTGCAGCAAGCAAGAAAGAAGGATATATTCTGTATATCAAGAGCCACAGTAAAAGGAAAAATACAAAATGTGGAAGTGTCAGAAAACTTAATTGAAAAGCCTCCATAGTAAAGAGGTTAAAGTATGGAATTGTAGAAAAATGAATGTAGGGATTAAACAAGATATTGAATTTCTACCTATGCCTCTTTCCTAGGGGAGGTCACTTCATCTCATGAAGAAGCTGCAAGCTCTGCACGATGTAGGATGATGAAAGTGCTAATTTGTTTGAAAGCTTTCTCCTCTTCCTCCCCCCCCCCATAGGATAATATTTGGTGTCCATGAATTCCTATATGAGAAGAAACCATGCCAGTGTGCATGTGATTGTGGGCAACTCTTTCTGCATAAAACAGTCTGAAAGTGTTACTACCTGTAAATCTGCAGGTTAACGTGTTAACAGAATATCTTCATTGTGCAGTGCAGCTGTAGCTGTGTAGCATTTATAAACTTAAAAACTGAAGATTTTGTGTTTGCAGCTGGAAATAGAAAGAAGCAGATCAGGCGTTTTTAGATTTGAGTTGTTGCTGGGGGAGGCGGGTTCCCCCTGCATAATTCTGGAGATATGATGGAGACTTGATCTCTGTGTGTACAAAGGAATTACCTTTAGAATGAGATAAAAATGCAGTTTCTGAGGATTAAAAAACGTGATTTAGACATGTGCGTTCTGTTCCAGGTTTAAAGCTTACGGAGCAGAGTTTCTCTTCTGCTGAGGTATCTTGGTATGACATCTTTTGTATGTCAGACCTGTTTCTTTTAAGAACTGCTGCAGTTTAAAGAGGTAATTAATTTCTGCTTGGGCCTGATGCTCACAGTATAGGTAATATTCCATTTAAAATGGTCAAAAGGGATTAATCCTGGGGGGACRGTGATGGCATATAATGTAAATTCCAGAACACACACAACAGGTTGTGCACCACTTTTTATCCATTCCAGCGTGCACATAGTCATTACTAATGCTCGCATCGTAACAGCGAAAGAAAAGAAAATTCTACGTGCAACATATTATTCAGCTGGGAGGAGATCTAATGTGGTCTGCGTGATGATGTACGCTGGAGGTTCGTCTTGCTTCATAGGTTAGAATCTAATTTTCTTTCAAGAAAACAAAAGCTAACTTGAGTCATACCACAAGAAAAATAACCAAATCTTGGGGATTTAGAGTGAGAAGCCATTATACTCTGCTAATTACAAGGCGAAGAGTAATCAAGCATCGGTGTTCTCTTGTGGAACCATTTTCACACATCCTGATGTACGAAAAGGCTTTGTGCGTGGCGTCACTGGCAAAAGCTGCAGCGAAATTCGTCTTGAAGTTGGTCTGTAGTCCCAGGAGCAAGCAGTTGAGTAACAGGAGCCCTCTTTAATAAGGAATTAGTAGCTTTACTGTTGACGGATTTAAATGGCTTCCTATGTAAATAGTGCCAGTAGATTTAGTTGAACAGTGTGATTTTATTCTGCCTATAAAAAAAAATACGAAACAATGGCCATCTGAGTAAAAGTGGTCTCCCCATTATGCTTTTCCYGTTTTATTAACAACTTTGCTTAGTTAGCATCTAGCTCCTCTGAATAAATGTTCAGTCAGTTGGCAAGGAGGCTGTCTGCTTGAAAGAGAATTGCTGACAAACCAGCCGTTTTGTTAGCAAAAGTGTCTGCTAGGGAGGGAAGGTGAGAAGTTAATTTAAAAGAAGATCTTGAGGAATTCTAACTGTAAATCTCTAGGGAGGAAAAAAAAAGGAGTCAAAAATCTGGAAAACTCGTACATAAGTCAAGAACTTACTGTGCTGTAAGTTTGAGGAAAATATGCTTTATTCCTGCAGTAAAATGAGCAAAACAATGAGGCACAAAATGCATGGCCTGTAATTATTTATAATACAGTGAAAGTCTCAAGATTTGCAGTCCGTTACGTGAACAACACGTGCATATATAATTTGAAGAAGTCCGTCCTGCCCCACCACCAGCACTCTAGTTATTCCCCCAAATAATCCGTGTCTTCAGCCGCCTGTGTTACCGCCAGCGTGTGTAGACGGTAGGGGAGAGCGCGGAAGCAGGAAACGAGAACGCGTTGCGCCGCTAGTCCTTGAGCTACGCTTTCCTCCTTCCTCGGCGTGGGACTCGTGGAAGGCATGGGTGGGTAAGCCTGGAGTATGGTCAAGTTTAGCGTTGTCAAGCTAACGGCACTGAGGAGAAACGCGTGTGCATCTTCTCTCTTGGGTGCGTTAGCTTACGTGCTCAAAGAGTGTTGGTGGTTTGATTTCCAGTGCRTTTTCTACCTGTCCAGGTACTTTGCCTTTGTTCCTGGTAAGACTTGATTTCACGGGACTACCAAGTTTCCACACTGTAGAAGTGTATGTTATGCATGCACATAAATCTCTAATTTACAGTTTTACTCCCATTAGAATGACTGAGATGTTTAAAAGTCTACATCAAGACTTCTGTTGTGTAGACGATTATCCAGCTATTCCCTCAGGCAGGCTCACACCGGAGAGTGAGAACTTTTAAATTGAAACTTTTGTTACCACGCAAGTATGAATTCTTTAAAGAGGAATGGTCTCMGACAAGTACAAGTGATTTGTGTTCATCCTTTTTATTTTGAGCCCCTTTGAGACAAGCTCTATTTTATGTTTAAAAAGGGAAGACAAAATATCTGCCTGTGCTTTTTGCGTGAGCCCTTCCGGCGTGGTGAGTTGGTAAGTTTGCTTGCTCACCTTCTTACTACTGGAGAGGGGTGGCCCAGAGGTGAGCCCTGTGGTTGTGCAAAGCATCAGTTTGCAGCTGAGCTAACGGGTCTATCTGGAGCTTACAGTTGCCTTGCAGAGTCAAGTCTGCTTGAGTATCAGTGCGTCCCTCTAAGGACGTGTGTGCGCCCTGATTGCGGTTTTAAATAGCCGTTCCATCTGGGCTGGTTTTGATTCAGTTTCGCCTCCCCCCCCACCATGTGTTCTTGTACAAAAGCACAAAGAAACAGTGGAAGAGCTACAACCTCAGCTGTCATTTACTGCTGAAACAACTGACAATTTTCAGGGCTTGTTCAGCTGAGTTTCCTCAAGCTTYGTGAAGCTTCTAGAGCATTTCTGATTCTTTCAGTGCTGACTGCTTTTGTGTGAATACCTGCAGCCAGACAGACTTTTCTTTCTCCCCTCTTTTTTCCCAATACAAATTGTTTCCCCAGGGCTATCCAAACCCAGGGCTTCTCTTGGAGGAAAAGAAATCAGAGTGCTTCAAAATCCAGTTATCAGGTGAATAATTCTATTGAATGATGAATGCAGTGAGTATCTCATCTACTTAAAAGGGTTCCAGGTTTGATTTTTGTTTTTCTTTCCCCTCAAGAATGTGATTCAGAAATTGCCTCTAATGGAGCAATCAATGAAAATCTCCTCAAATCCGAAGGGTAAAATACTCTGAAGTTCCTTTTGGTGACTGAGTCGTGTTCACCAACATGCCACTGTTGCCATAGAGCCACGATGCAGGAGACGAGGATATGTCAAGCTCAGGATGGAGGTGCTTGTATCTGGTCTCTCTTTGCTCTCAGGACTGATACACACCTTTTATTTTGTATAACACCTGCCTTCTTTTGGATATGCATCCAGTCTGTAGGAAATACTGAAGATTTGTGGTGAATCCTGGTCCTTCCCAATGTCAAGGAACTGTCCTTCACGCCTCCTATAATGCTGTCACTACAGTCAAGCGAGAAGACTGTGTGTGCTCTGAGGTGGATTACTGACTCTTTGAGTGGTCTCAGCAAAGGGCTTTCAGCCCTGGAGCATCTCAGACCTGTTCTGGAACTGTACTCTATGTCAGTCTCTGAGGTGATTCCTGAATTGCACTTACATTTGTAAATTAATCTTTCTAAATTCGTAGGTAATGCCAGGAGACAAGAAGACACCTGCTTCCCCAGAGCCTTGCTCTTTTCTATTAACTTGACAGGACCAAAACTTTCTCCTATCAATTTTATGGCTGTATCTGGTTTGTTGAAATACTATGTTATCTCATCGCAAAGGATCTGAGAGCATCATGCAGCCTCTTCACCCATCATTTCTTATCTGCCTTGATGTCTGTAAGAGAGGTTGCTGCTTTTAGTCAGGTTACACAGACTATGGCTTTCCACAGGGGTGCAGTAATACTTGACGTTAGCAGCTGCATGGAGGAAAATGCTGCTGTTTGGCATACAGTAAACTCTTGTCTTTTGATCTTGTGATGTTTCAGAAGAGTTTTTCTTTGATCTTGTTTTAACAAAGGCAACTGGCACCCTTTGCCTCTACTCTCAAGAAGGGCTGCAGCTGCCAACCACCTATAGCAAAATCAACTGAGGTGCATGCTTAGAAGAGGACTCGCTCACAGTAATTGATTTCTTATGAGTAGATGCGAGTCAGGGTGGATTCCCCCACTCTCTGCCTCTGTTTTTTGAAGTTTTGGCTCCCACAGAGAATTTGAGAGCAGTGGGTAAGGAGCAGCCTTTTGACCTTTTAGCCCAGTATAGGCAGAGGAAGTGATACAGGCAGAACATGCAATTAAAGTGGACAGTGATACCACATCTTTCACACCTGAGGTATATGGATGCACGTATTTGTGCTGTAGGAGAAATATGTATTATGTCGTACGGGTCATATGGTTGTCTTTTGAGGACATCTGAGACCTCGCTTGAAGCTGTGCTGTGCCAGCAAACTCTTGATACAAATTAAAAAAAAAATCCAAAGCAAGAGTTTATGGCTCYTGCCCAGGAGCATTAAAACTGTGGAAGGAGGCAAACAAAGTAACTTGATTCATACGTGTCCTGACAAAAAGATTGGTTCAACGTGCACATGGCTGTCATGAGTTATAACTCTAGAGATGATGTGCTAGCTGAACACTTCACAACTTGCTTAGGTTTTTAATGTGTTGAATATATTGGCTTTTTTACAGGCAATACAAAAGGAAGAGAATTCTTCCTTTAGAGGATTTTTTAAGAAGTTACTTAGCCTCTGTTCCCATAGAAGCAAGCATAATGCCAGAGTGCCTTAACAAGCAAGTCACTGTTTGCTCGATGACAGGTTTGCTGCTAATTTTGCTGCTGTCTGTTCCCGTTTGTGTCTTGCCGTTGCGGATGAAAGCAGCAGAGCAGTGATTAGCTCAGACCCTGCTGAAAAAACAGTGGGTTCTGAAGAACAAGAGAGCGAGAGTATATTACCCTCTGGCGTTTTTATTTTATTTAGCAGGTAAAATGTTCGTTGAACCGGAGTTCATTTACAGTGGTACCCCAGCAGACTGCAGCAGCGGTGTGAATTACCAATCACTTGCAGTGCAAACAGGAATCGTTCAGACCCTGGATCACCTGTGCTCAGGAGTTTGTCTCTTGGGCTGCACTATAGGTAGCTTCCTGGGCCTCTCCCTCGCCTCCAAAATCCTGCTGGGCACCCCGGCGCTATCTGGTCTGTTTTAGGCCCCAAATCATATTTGTATATACATTTCCAGCGGCATTTGGCATTTGATTCTAATCCTGTTAGCCGGAAGCTGGGGAGTTCACAAGATTCGACTCTGTTAGACACCAAATTAATGGAAATTGGAGTGTGCGCTTCCTTTGAGGATACATTTTCTTAGAAGCTTTGACTTGGAGGATCATCGGTGAGATACCATCAGGAGTCTTGACTAATCCTCTGGTGGATAGTGCTGGGGGAGATCTATTTATAACAATTAGCCCAGTGGTTCACCAAAAGGCTATTCTTACCCGGTAAATGTGGGGCTTTCTTTTTCTTTTTTTTTTCCACGTTGAATAGGCTTTTCCTCCCTTTGGTTCAAAGCTGGTGGTTCTGCAAGCTTCAGAACGTCGCGGTGAGGCAGTGGTTGGCGTAACCTCGACACGTGCCGGGCTGCCGACGGGCCTGCCTCGGGCGCCGAGCGCGAGCCCGCGGCTCCCTTCGAAGCGGCTGTCTTCTAGCCACTGGGTTTATTAAGTGCACGTGCTAAGTGATGGGATAATTACGGCAAGTTTGTCTGAGGATGGATAGCAGCAGCGAGAGAAATTGAAAAATGTGTCTGAGGGAAGATATCAGCTGTCTTTAGACAAATCGGTCTGTGCCAGCCGGTTTGGCAGCGTATACTGCAATTACTGGGGCTGCACGGCTCGGAAATAACAGATGCGGGACACGGTTCTGGGAAGCCTGCGTCAACCTCTGCTTTTTGTTTTGGTGCTATCTCATTGCTTTGGTGTTTTCTCCTGTCTCCTCCTGTCTGAATGACTTTGGGGAGGAGGGCTGCCTTTTTTTATTTATTTTTTTTTTTTTTAGTGCATTTGTGCTTGCTGGTCGCTTCGGGACTAGGGTCTGGCGGGTGGAGGTTATCTCCTCTCCGCTGTCTGGGACTGGCACTGGGTTTTTGCCTGGGGGTTGCCTCGCTGGTGTGGCAGGCCATTCGATTGCAGASGAGCAGGATACATCTAATGGAAACACTATTGATTCAGAGGAGGTAAATAAATGCTGTCTTTCTGATTTGAATAACAGCAGGGCCAAAGCCCTCTCTGTTTCTTTCCCTTCTGCATTTGGTGTATTTGCTGTTGCTTTCTCACTGTGGGTAAGGTGAAACTGCTTCCCCACCCACCCACCCTTCATTTTACTTGTCTGAAATCTGTTGGCTGCGTGAGAGGTTGTGTGGCCGCAGAGCTGGAGAGGTTTTGTCATGGTGATTAGTCAGTTTAGTTAAGGCACTAGAGACCTTTGCCATATGCTGCCAAGAGATGAAAATGATTGTTATTATTATTTGCCCACTTCACAGACAGACTGCAAGGATTAATTCATGTCTGTAAATGGCTTTTGAGATTTAAAGCTCTATACAAGCACTAAAGATTATTGTTTTCTAGTTCTTTAAGGTAAGATAACTTTTATAAGGAATTTTAGCCTTGAAAGCATCTTGGAAATGAGAAGAGTTAAGTCGCTTTGAAATTAGATATACTTGTAATGTTTAAGATAAAAAGCAGCCACATTGATGTTGCTGCAGAAGGGAAGAAAAGGAGGAATAAAAAAGCAATAGCAAATTCTGATAGTACCTCTTTTTCTTTCAGGAGTCCAATGTGCTGATTGCTGCTAACAGTCAGGGTACAATTAAGGTAAGTTATTTCATGCATCTTCTCTTTAAATGCTTAAATCTGTTGTTAGTGAAGATCAAGGTCACAGAAACCATACAGCCAGGAAAAACCATTAGAGGAGGTCATCCCAACTGTGAATGTTTGTAATTTAAATGATATATTTGCCTCTGGCACATGGAGGGAATGAGCAGACAGCACAAAAGCAATGAAGCCAAGTTAGAAGAAAGGTGTAGAAAAGATGCTGGCAGCTGTCCAGTAGCYACCATGCCTCTGCCACTCCTTGGGCAGTGCATGCTGCTTAGATTAAACATGAGCCTGTTGCTGGCCTTAGGTGTTTTATTTTTCTTGATTTTCTTTTTCTCGGTTTTTTGACCAAGTGCAGTGTTTTAGTAGTCACAGCAGCCACTGGATTTCTGCATTGGTTTAACACACACATGTTTGCACACTGATTTTTGTAGCAGGAAGCAAAAGCTGGGAAGAAGCTCTGTGTTAATTCACAGGCACTAGCCAAACGCCCTCCTCTCACTGCTGCTGCCGGCACGAGTTGCGGCAGAGTTGAAAGCTGAGCTTTTGATGTGCAGCCGACTAAAGCAATGCTTGGTATGAGCATGGATGCTGCTTTGCTTGCTGTTAACAGGGACCTACTCTAATAGACAGCAGTTGCCAACATAGGTTCTTTGGAAAGCAACAGGATTCGCGTTATACCAAGAAGCTAGTGTTTTACCAGGCTTTGAACTCTGAGAAAAAAATAAGTCTGTCAGTGTCTGTGCAGTGTATGTCTGCCATGAAATGTAATTTGCAAAAGACTTTGTCCCCTTCTCTGTATGTCTATTGAACAGATACCCAAGCAAAAAAAAAGTAACAAAACCCAGGCTGGTGCTGAGTGCTCCAGAGAGYATCAGTTCCAAGATGGTACCAAACTGTGCTCAGCAACATTTGAGATTTGGTGGTTAACACTGCAGGCTTGTAGTCCAAACCTTTGACAGTTTTTTTTTGTAGTTGCTGATAAAGGGTTTTACTTGCCATCTTTAAAGTCATGCGCTGGTTTCTTAATCTCATGAAATTGGGGTCCTCTTCCTCCTGATTCTGCACTGTGTCCCTGTGGCAATAGCAGTTCTCTGGAACTACACAAGATTTGATAGCCTGAGCAGTCCTGAAAAAAAACACAGAAAAAGCAGAAATGAGGAGAGTCTTAAGCAGTCTGTGTTTGATTTGCGTCAAGATATTTTTTCCTCCTTTGTGGATGACTTCTAACCCAGTATGGCATGGTTACTTTTGCTATTGCAATATGTAATGTTGTAGCCTCTTCTTACTAGGTTGTTTATTTAGCAGGCTTTGGAATTGGTTACTTGCTACTACTACAATTGCTTGCTKCTTAGTAAAATGGGCAAAATGCACAAAAGCTTATAACGCATTTAAGTGAATACAGCAGCAACAGTAGAATGATTATAAAGGAGAGGTTTTGCTYGTGTAGTTTGGTTGTTAATGAGAGAGGGCAGAAAGAAAAATATGTAAACAGCTAAATCATAGAATCGTAGAATAATGGAATCAGTAAGGTTGGAAGGGACCTCYGGAGATCATCTAGTCCAACCTCCCTGCTCAGCAGGGTCACTTAGAGCATGGTAGACAGGGTTGCATCCAGGCGAGCCTTGAAGATCTCCAGAGGAGACTCCACCACCTCTCTGGGCAACMTGTTCCAGTGCTCTGTCACTCTCACGGGGAAGAAATTCCCCCTCGCATTCAAGTTAACATAAAGTTACTAGAATTCTGCTGTTTCCATTTGAATTTATCAGAACACAGTGAGGAAGGTGTACCAGTCTGACAGTTCTGGAAAAGGACTGGATTTGCTCTTACAGGACAGGCACAAACCCAGTCTAATTTGAGGGCAGGTGCTGTCTCTGTCAGTAGTCACTGAGAACTAAGGCCACTTACAGCTCTGCCCAGTGAAGCCACACCTGACACACATAAAACCCCTCTACCTCCCTCAGGAGATAACTCCYCACTTAATAGTTTTTACTCTGCTATCTCTGGGTGGGGAAGGGGGTGGATATCATGCAATCAGAGACTACTCCACTATGTTAGCATGGAAAATTGAATGTGACCCCAAACGAAGGATTGAGAAGAACAAATCTTTGATCAATGAAAATGGGGCAACTGGTGGACAGTCTTGCATCATGCCAGGATTTATCACAGTGTGAGCAGGCATCCAAGTCAGGGTTCTTGCCAAGTGCTTATCACCTTTGTATCACATTGCTGCATGCTGTTGAATAAAGGGTGGAGACAGAAGAGTCAGTAATATCCTAATGATCTATATGCTGATGTGGGAGACAATGAATGTCATAAATCCATGTTCTAAATGTCTCATTCTCCCTATTAATCAGGTACTGGAGCTGGTATGAAGGGTTTTCTCTCAAGGCATGAGGTACTYGGTCCTGCTGATATGCTACAGTGTTCATCTGTGATCCTCAGTGGGACAAGAAACCGAAATCACCTTGATGTTCCTCCCCAAAACCATCATGTTTGGGTTTTTTTTCCATTTATGGACTACTTAAGACATTCTGAGACACTGGGAACACCAGTGAACTGTCTGCCATCAACATTAACTCCACAGACTTTGCTGCTGCTGGTGGTGGTATGGTTGTCTAATTTTTATGATAGGAAAACAAATTCTTTTAAATAAAAACAAAAAGGAATAATAAAATTTATTGAGCCACAAGCTGAAGCTGGAAGATTCTCTCTTGTTGCATATGGGAACAGATTTGCTTGGGAAGGGAGCTTACAGGACCACACAGGGCTGTCCTCAGTTGCGCATCTGCAGTTACTTTTATCTGGACTATTCAATCATCCCTGTTGGAAAAAGAAAGTCTCTAAACCTAATCTGGACATCTGAGCGATTTGCCTTGAGATCACATAGTGATATGGTATAGTTGTTCCTTTTGATTTTTAGATGCATTAARTGTGTCAGCCAGGTTGACACCTCTGGAGACTGAAGTCCTCTGGTTATCAAGAAGAGAATGGCAGCTTCCCCTTCCTCCTGTCCTTGTGCATCTGCCTCAACCTGAAGGGGCTGCTCCTAAGGAGAGGAGTAATCTGTCCCTTTGTCCACATGAGCCTAGGCCTCTGCTGCCCGCCAACAAAAGTGGGTTGAGATGATGTGAACTGTGGTTGCCTGGAACCTGGACTGACCTCACCAAAACGTCATGGGATAATGATCTCATCGCCACTGATCTGGCTGCGTTCGACTATCTCAGCTAGAGGAGAAAGTTTCTAGATCCACTTACCAAAGCCCTGCACCACTTAACCTCCTACATGGTCTAATTACATGCCCCTCTCTGCAAATCATCTGTGGAAGCCGAGCATTTTGAGTGTTGTAATAAGAGGGGGAATGGAACTGGTTTGTAATGTGTTTCAGAGCCATGATATAAGTAGCCTTATTTTTAATGGTCATGCATACACTTAATTGTACATATGGAGGGGGAATAAACCATGATGCGAAGAGGTGGTGTTACTTTGTCGGCAGGGTGGCCGGGACGGGGGGAAGACAGTGCAGCTGGTGCTYGTGAAGGGCAATCGTACTGAGCTGCCGGTGTTCCCGCCAGCGCTTTCTAAGCTTGGAAGTGGAATTGGTGGGCGGAGTGTCTATTTCTAGCTGCATTTGGCAAAGGTGCGTTACACACCGCGACACCTGTAGGAAGTGTTTTAATTTACAAGCAGAATCTCTTCGAATTCATTTCTTCCTTCCAGTACTCTTCTCCCGTGCGCCCCTGAGGCTGGGATTCCTGCAGCGGCTTCAGGTCTTGCTTTGCTCGTGTGGAGACTTGCTGTGGTCTTTGACTACGTACCAAGCAGGTGTACCGATGGCTTCGGAAAGCTGTTTCTTTTCACCCAGATGTTGTGTGGTTGTGATCCTGATCCTCCTGGAAGGAAGGAGGTGTGATCTTTGGCATTCTTTGGTCACAGGCAGAAAAAGAAAAATGAGTGATTTGGAGGGGGGCAGTTGAAGACAGGAGCAGGGATCGAGCCATACAGCAGAGTCGGTGACCAGGCCGTGTCGTGGCGTGCTTAACGTGCGTGCCTGTGCCCGCAGGGGAGAGCTGTGACTCTTGGTTCAGAAGGCTGTGGGACACTGAAATTGCTGTTGGCCTCTGAAGGACTGTGTCCGGTGGGGAGAAAGCGAAGGATGCTCACCTCCGAAAGCTCTGTGGCTGCCACTTGCTCTGCACTGTTTTTCTTCTGTGGTTCCTGGCGTACAAGTATGGATGTGAGAGCAAAGAAGGGAGAAAAAGAGTAAGATAACGTATGTCCTGCTCCGAGGTGCTATCTTCAGGTCCTCATCATATGAGTCATCAGCGCYACTGTGGCAGAAGGAAATGAGATTGGTGCCTTCTGTCTCGTGGCAGCTGTCTGACACGTCCTGCTGAACACTAGCTTGATCTTGATTTTGCTGCATTTTAAAGAGTTTGGTCAGTGCCTGTTTGCTGAGGCCTGTCAGCTTTGTATAGACCTCCTTCCCCACCTCCGTCCGGATGTGGAGGCGGCTCTGTGCTGGGCCTCTGCTCTCGTAGCTGTGTTTCCCAGCAGGAGTCCCAGGGATCTGGTGGCCAGCGATGGTTGCCATTTCACTGGATTCAGATGCGGTTGCAAAGGGATTTCCCTCAGCCTCTGTCTCATAGCTTCCATCCTCTTTACTGATTTATTTTGCAAGCGGCTGCTATCATGGCTGTTATTTGTATCTGTTGTTTTGACAGGAGCCCGTGAGCCCTTCTCGTTGTACTCCCTGCTCTGTGCCGCTCAGCCCCTTTTTGACAGGTAACTTCATTCTTCCTCCACCCCCGCTAGGTCCTCTGTATTTTAGATTGAAATTACTCTGACAAAGCTGAGATCTTTGGAACAGAAAAAAATAGCTATTATAAATGCTCTAAGGTTACTGCTTGAATTAAACAGGGAAAACAGCTTAACCTCAGCCTCCTTTATTTTTTTAAAAAAAGTTTTCATTTTATTTCAATCAAGATAAATGCAAATTCAGTGTCTAGCTCTAATTAGAAACACAGCTGCTCACAAATACAAGTTGATGGCATTTTTTGTCTTTTTCAGAAGTGATATGTTCCTTGTAGTCCTCTGAATTTTCWTTCTTCCAGGTAACTCTTTGCAGCTGACATATGTAAGGTGCATATCRGTACTTACTGTATTTTTTAAACAATATTTGGCTAAATTTATTTTTTTAAGTTGTGTCATTATGTCCTCTGAAGCAGAAGCAGCTAGAATAGTCTTTCTTCTCCCAAGAGCCGTCAGTTTGACCTATATTTGATGCTCACCTAGAGAAGAGTTAATGCTAAGAAGTGACCCATGTGGTAGGGTCAGGCCTGAGGTGTCCTCCCAGTTGTGTTATCTGTGATGGAGATGGTTATGCCACCTCAGAACAATTCTTGCAAAGACCCTCAGAAGGTCATCTCCCTTGCAGAAGGCCACTGCCCTTGGGCTTTGTGAAGAAGCGTCCTTAAGGGCAGGCTGATCCATGTGTGTTGCCTTCATTGMTTCATGCGCTAGGTATAGCGATGCTGTATGCTGTTCCTCCATAATACTGTGGCCTTACACAACTCTTTTTGCCTTCAAAACTAACAGCTTCTCTCAGATCTTCAGCCTTTTCAGAATCTGAGAGTAATTGAGCTTGGGAGGGACCTCTGGAGGCCTCTGGCCCAACCCCCAGCTCAAAGAAGGGCTTACTTCAAAGCTCGACCAGGTTGCTCAGGGGCTTCAAGATGTTCAAAACCTGACTGAACAAGGATAGAAATTCATTAGCCCCTCTGGAAAACCTGTTCCAGTGCTTAACCACTCTGAGAAAATTAATTGCAGATAGCAGGCACTTACAGTTCTTACTCTCAATCTCTTATTTTGAGAGRGCAGGATTACAAAAGCATTGGTTGGTAGCTGCCCCAGAACAGTTTTGCCTCCAGCGTTCAAGTCCCTGGGAGAGGTGTTGGGTGAGTAAGATTTTTCTTCGAGAAAAGGAACTTAAAACCTTGCATAGCCAGCCTGCCTCTCTAATTAATTTTAAAGCATTTAATAGAAGAGTAGGAGGAACATGCTTCAGTGCAAAAAAAGTTCATTGCTGGAGAGAATCAAAAGTGATGGTCAAGGGGAAATTCAAATTAACATCAGTACGTCAGGGCTCTTCAGCAGTGACCGGAGATGGGCTGCTAATGCCAGTGTTCAACCTGAGTGCAGGATCCTTGTTTATTTATAGTAATTTTGTTTAACTTTGGAAGGTCGTAAAGACAGCAGCAGGTAATTGGAAAGGGAAATCTCACTTCTTCCTTGCTCAAAAGTGCTCTTTCCTTTCTCGCTTTCCTCTGGAGACTACAAATACCCAGCGAGGGCCTGCAGCGGGCAGAGGGCGAAGCACACCATTTACTGCAATGTTTGGCTTGAGAAATCATTTTGTGCGTCGACAGCTTCCGCGAGGGTCACCTGTGAGTAGCTGCGCACGTCGTAGTGTTAACCCCAGCATCCCAGCGCCCTGCCAGCTGAGGTGATTGCGTTCGGCTTCCTGCAAATCCCCACGCTTTCCAGTAAAGGATCTCCCCGTCCGCGGGCTTGCCTGGTTGCCGGAGCCCGCGCCGCTTTTGGAGAGGCGGTTGTAGCCCTGCTCTCCACAACCTCGTGGCAAACGTGGCCAGATAGTTTTTGTTCCAGTTTTGCTTTCGGGGTGCATAGCCGAGAAGTTCTTGAGGTGGGATCTCGGTTTCCTTTTTTTTTTTTTTTTTTTTTTTTTTTTTTTTTTTTTTTTTTTTTTTTTTTTTTTTTTTTTGCAGCTGTTGTAGAAAAGGGATTTTGAGGGGTTTTGATTCTGTTTTAACTACGGACAAATTGGAAATTGAGAGTCTTCTCATCTTTGTTCAACTGTAAGCTGATACAGGGTATTTATTCTAAGTCTTCAACGTTTTTTGTTAAAGAAATAAAATAGTTGGCTGGTTTAAAAGAAAGACTTCATCTTCTGCATATATTAACAAACCATTTGAGTAAAATAAGTTTTGCCAAAAACGGTGCTTTCAAACAGATTAAATCTTTCCAGTTTAAATTTCATTTCCTCCTTAAAATTGGGCCCCACTAGTTCGCCCCCATTACTCAGCAGAGGCAGGACCAGGGTTCGTCATATAAAATCAGGCAGGAGGAAAATTACTGGGGAGAAAACTCCGGAGTTTTGACATCTCTTAGAAATAAAACATGATAAAGCTTCGTGCGCGGTAGTCTCCTTCCTTGGCTGGTCTTCAGTGAAAATGGTTGCTCCCTGGGTAGACGACGATTCCAGCTTTTTCCGAAACCGCGGTGGTTCTCGGGGCTCCTTGTTTCACGAATTCCCCCGGCTTTCCTGCGGAAGCGGGCGCGCGCGCGTGCGTCTCGGCGCGGGAGCTGTCCGCGCGCAGCAGCCGCCCCTCCGCCGGCCGCCTCGGCTCCGGAGCGGGTCGGGGAGAGGCTCCGCTGGGGTGACCGCTGCCTTTCCTCTGTGTGGAATAGCAAGCGTGAGCAAAGAGGCGGCTTTTGTGCTACGATCAGCAGGCTACGGGTGGAAAATAGCTTGTAAAAGAGGGGAGAAAGGAAAACAGTCTCTTCTGTGATAGCTGCTTGCCCGGAGTCCCTGATCCGTGTAGCAGCCAAGGCGGAGATCGGCGGTTTARTTTTTCCTTTCCCAATTTGCACGGAGGGAACATGTAGATGTGGATTCTTCAAAGAGGGTCAGCGAAGCAGCTGCTTTGTAATTGCCCTTGGTGATTTTTAATTTTCAGGTGTTGCCGTCTCCGTGGTAGAGACGTGATTAGCCCCGCTGCTCTTGCRGAGCGATCCCTGCTGTCGCGGGTGGGGATGGTGCTGCGCCTCGCCGCAGAGCCTTACGGGCTGGGCAGCGTGCGTGGCGGAGGTGGCCGGAGCTCCGTGAGCGTCTCTGGCTGCAGCATCCTCCCCGGGATGTCGCCGGTGCTTCTGCCCTCTCCCAATTCCCACCGTCGTGCTTGGGGCGGGTGGGGGGCGCTGCCGTCGGCTGCTTTTCCGCGCTGGCAGGGAAATGGCTGGGGAACAGGCTGTCACTTCAGTCTCCAAAATCCCTACAGGCAGCCAAGGAAAATAATTTGGAGACTTTCAAATAATGTAAAGGCCATCCTTAGGAGGCATGRATAATAGCAAGCGACAGCTGAAATAAAGCCAGGAGTGCAAGCTCCACGTGAATCCGAAGCCGGGAAGCGTGTGTGTGCCTTCGCAGCCCTGCCGTGCCTCGTATTGCTCCCGTCCACCCGCTCCGGGGGACGCGCCAGGAAAGCGGCCAGGGGCTCGCGGGAGTGGCGGCAGGGTGCTGCTGGGTCCCCGCTCCGCCACCAGGAAGGTTTTTTGCCAGGCTTGTGAAGATGCCGCTTTCCTTCCAGTGCACGTAATGGTGCTTTGGGGGCTTTAGAGGGAGCAGGCTGCTGCAGGGGCTGGGCGGCATCGAGGTCCGGCGTGCCCTCGCCCCGGGGGTCGGTCTCGGGTAGAGTTTCCTTCCCCTTGGCCCCTGCGCTCTCCGCTCCTTTCGCGTGGGCGCCCGGGTAGCGTTTTGCAGGCGGCAGTGCCCTGCCCCGTCGCGGGTTTGCCTGCCCTTCCCGACGCTGCTGCAGCTCCTCAGCCGCTGAACGAGCGCGGAGTCGCCCGGAGCAGCCCCAGCGCCTCGGGGATGGGGCAGCGCGAGAGCAGGGGATGCTCCTGTTCCCACGGGCAGAGCCACCATAGGGAGCTTCCCGCAGCGGAGAAATGGGGTTTAGCCCAGTGCAAGCAGGTGCAAACCTGCCTTAAAAAATACCAACCAGGCTTCCCTACCCAAAACCGCAGGGATTCGGGGTGCAGAGGGGCCGTGCAGTCCAGCCAGCGTGACACAGCAAGCCAAAAGTGGGCTGGAAAGGGTTTTCATTAGGAGAACGACCCGTTTCAGAGTTGCCCCTGGTTTTTCTTTTTAAAGGCCCTCCCTCCGTGCTTCCATGTGTTTTGCCGAAGCAGGAAGGAGGGAGGTGGAGGCTAATAGAGAAGCCGAAAGGTTTGGCAGAAATTAAAAGTATTTGTTTAAAGGTTACCATGTTATAACAGCCTGGGCACGGCTGGGCTCCTGGCGAGAGCCTCGACGCTGGGCGGCTGCTCGCTTTGGAGAGGCRGGAGCTCGGCTCCGGGCGCCCCTGGGCCGAGCGGTGGCCCTGGGAGACGTGGCAGACCCCAGGGCCAGGAGCGCCGAGTGTCCGGTCTCGGCTGTCCGCACCCRCGCGCTGCACGTCCGTCCCCCTGCTCCTCTCGACAAACGGGGCCCTTCACCTAGATGGCTCRAGCTCTGCTGGCAGCGGGGCCCAAACGCTTGCAGGCAAAAATCGGTGGTTTTGGTGCACGTCCAGGTGCCGGAGCCCTGTGGGGCGCCACGGCCCCAGCCGGGGACTCGCTCCCGAGGTGCAGGCGCAGCCGGAGCCTGGGGCTGGCAAGGGTGGTGGGACCCCCGGGGGGGGGGGGCTCCCCTTTCCCCTCCCCTCCTTGCCCCTCCAAGGAAATCCCCGGGGGAGAGCCAGCAGCAGCCTCGGGCTGGGCTCGGTGCCGCTGTTTGGAATCGCAGGGGGACGAGGAAGCGCCGGGGCTGTCCTTGGCGCCCTGGGAGAGGGTTGCTTTGGTGGCGGCTGGCAGAGGGACCTCGCTCAGCGTCCTCCTCCCCGGGAGCATCACCCACTGAGCAGGCCACGCACCTCTGCGCTTGGCTTTTCCCCGCGGACGCGCCTGCTGCCRCGCACAGCACGGGCCAACGAGCCTGGGAGCTGCCAGCGCAGGTCCGTCCCCTCCTCGCACTGCGAAGCCAGAGTGACTCCTCGTTGCCCGCAGCCCAACGGAGATTCGGTCGCGGGCGTCAGTACGGGTGGCTTGTCCCCGCCGGCCGCGGGCTCCGCTCGGGGGCTCCCGGCGTGGGTAGGAYGCCCTGGCAGCCGTCCCTTCCCGCCCCGAGGAGGAGGTCGTGGGGACGCGTCGGCCTGTGGGCTGCCTTGCGAGGAGATCCGGGACCCCGGTCGCGCCTTGCACGGCTCCTCTCGTGCGACAGCGGGCACAAATACGCTGCTGCGCATTAAACCCACGCGCCAGCCTCRGCCCCCAGCTTGCAGCATCCTCTGGCCGCCCCGGAGGTGCTGGGGGCTCTACCCCACCCTCGCGGCRGCCAGAAACCGTCCTGAAGCTGCCATCGATCTGCAAAGTGGCCCGTGACTAATCGGCCTCGGAGACCTCCGGGGGGAGAAGGGCAGTGGGGCAGGGACGACCCCTCGAAGGCAGAGGAGCGTCGCGCTCGATCCGCCAGCAGACAGGGCGRCCGAAGCGGGCCGAAGCCCAGCAGACCGAGACGGCGTCGCCGCCAGCGCTGCCCCCGGCAAGGACGACTGGGGGGGTCAAGGTGAGGGCTGGAAACCCAGGATGCGCGTGGGCAAACGTCCATGGGACTCTGCTCCCTGCCGCCTTCTCCCTCTGCTTCTGGTGGGTGTTACGTTCCTTGAGGACCCTCCTAGGGAGGACCYTGGGGATGTTGGTCTTGCCTAGCCCCATGTGCCTGCGGTGGGGGTGTACAGAGGGATTTTGGGGTTGGGTGCTTTGCCAAACGGCTCGGGTACACAGGTGGGAGGCAAGTGGCAGCCTGCACCAAGGAGCTCGGCTGCTGTAGATAAGGTATCGTTTCATCTTCCTCCTCCCCTCGCTTCAAGCTTGGTGCAGCAGAAGAGAAAAGCCAATTTCCAAGCTATTTAAACGCAATGAGAAGTAATGACTTTATGCTGCTGGCAAAGGGCAGCGGAGTGAGGGCAGAGAAGAGCTCAGAGCACAACATCTATTTTGCAGGAGGTTTGTGGCTGCTGCTCTCCTGGACGCTGGTTAAATGGGTGCACCAGAGCAGGCGGCACAGCCTCAGCCTCTGGGGCAGGAAGCCCATCACACCGCACAGTGCTAATGAGGGAGAAAGCTGCATCTGCACCTGGTTTGAAATGAGTAACCTTATTTGCAGGAAGCAAAGATGACCTTTTCCCCCCRTCTTTTAGGGGCTCACACCCAAAGGAGTAGCTTACATTCACCTGTTAGTGCAGAAAACATCTTGGACCGCTTCAAAAGAGGTGACAAGCAATGATGTACCCACAGCCAGCCCATCGGTCACTCGGAGTCCTTCTCTTCATCAGCTGGCCTGGAGGTCAAACTGGCTTTGGGCAGGGTGGAAGGGACCCTGAGAGAGCAGGATGAGCTGCCTCAGTTTCAGAGCCTGTATGGAAGCAGCTACAGCAGCAAGTGACAGATGTTCCTGGTGCTCGCTGTGACAGGGAGCCGGGGAGGAGACAGCATGAGGTGAGTTGYACGGCACCAGTCTGCTTCCCTAAACCAACTCCAATCGCTTCTCAGATCACCTTGAATGGTGGGGATCGTTTCAGATGGAGCTGTGAAGATGACGAGTGGTGGTGAGCTGAAAGCAGGAGAAGGCCTGGTGTAGTCTGCCACTCGGAAAAGCGGGAGAGATGGACCAGTGCCTTGGCTCACTACAGAGGTGGGGGACCATGTGCCTGTGGCTCCAGCCCTGGTGCTGAGACGATGTTGCRAGGAGACACATGCCAAAGGTAAAGAGGCTTTTGGCCACCATGGTGAGGAGAGCTCAACAGGATGATGCATGGGAAAAAAGGCAACTTCAAGAGACTYTGGGACTCTGCAGCAAGGACCAGAGATGAGTGAGCCCTGCAGCTCTCAAATAGGTTAAATATCTGTCCATCCCTATCTTCTTCCCTTTACACCTTMGGCTCATCATGCTCCTCGTGCACCAGTACCTCTGCTGGCCTCACCCAAACCTCTGKACCCAGCCTCGGTCCCTTACTCTTTTCTAGGAGTATAATCATCTATTCCATCTTGGGGGCGGAGGGAAATAACCAACCCCCCAGGCAAAGCCCACTGCCACCCTGACTGCCCCCTAAGCTGCACATCACCTTCCAGCCAGGCTTGCTCCCACAGAGCCAGACCTCCCCAAAGCCAGGCGCCTTGTTGCCTGCAGGACTRGTGGTGCTGCTCCTGGAGAGACACTGACCAGCAGATGACGACAAGGGAAAGGTCTCCAATGAGGCTCTTCAATCTGTTGGTCCGCAACAGTTTCCTACTGACAGATCTCCATCTGCAGGATGGTAACAACGGCTCAGGAGCTGATATTCCCATCTTTCCCTCTCCACGGCCAAAGGGACTCACCCTGAAGCTGTCCTGCAGGCAAGGATGGCATGGACCCCTCTGTGGTCCTCACCAAAAGGAKGACCTTTGCGGATGCCAAAGCCTGGCTAGCTCCAACGCAGGGAGAGCAAGTGAGCAGGAGTGCTCCGGTGATATGACACCCAGACTTGGAAATTATTCAGGAATAACAAATATGCTGAAAGCATTTGCATAAACAAGCAGCAAGACCAATGCGTGTTATTTACCCGCTCGCTCGCCGGTGAAGGGAGCAGAGCTCGGCCAAGGGGGATCTGCAGTGCAAACGAGGCCTGCTCGGAGCCGGGGCGCCTTCTTTGGGGGCTCGCCCAGMGAGGCTGGGGAGGAGGAGTGGGGACCGTCTATTACAGCCTCTTTCCCCCCGCTCTTTTCCTTTTCTCCTTTTCATTTTTTTTTTCCTTGAGAGATTAATGGCAACTCTTTGTCTTCTAATGTGGCTGCGCCTTACGAGTCCTCTGTCTCACCCTCATCCCTTAAATTATCCACATAATAAAATATGTATTCAGTGATTTCAGGTCATAATTTGATCTGCTTAGGGAAGAAAAGGAATGATGGAGAAGGGTTGCCAGCATGCTCCACTCTCTGCCATTTGTCTTTATTTATCATCATTTTTTCTTAATAACCTGTACACAGCCGAGCGACGGGAATTGCCGGCACCTTTGTGCCGTTCCCCTGGGGAGCGAGGGCCCCTCGGCACCCTCGGCTCAGCCCCGCTCCAGGAAGGAACGAGCAGCCCCGGCCGGCACCAAGCCCACCGGCGAGGACGTTGGTCAGGGTGGGTGACGGGCTGGAAGCTCTCCTGGTGAGGGTCCGGGGGCGGCAGGTAGCTCCTGGGACGTGGCCGAGCCCGGTGCCCGGCCGCGTGGAGCCCTCTGCCCCGCGGCGGCCGCGGCGGCGTCTCCCTCCCGGGCTGGCGGTCCGCGCGCGGGTGCCGGCGGCGGCGGCGCGCTCCCGTAACACCTGAACGGATCCTCCCGGGGAAGGAGGAAGGCGAAGGGCCGCGGCCGTGCAATGCGGCGGAGGCGGGAGCCGGGCCACGCGCAAGCGAGCGTCCCGGGCGTCTTCCCGGCTGGGGACCTCTTCCGCACGGGGCAGCCAGCGAGGAGGCAGCCAGGCACGTCGCATCYGCTGTCAAGCCGCGGCCGTATCAGCTTTGCTCGTAACGAAGTTCGTGGGTTGAAATCCTTGCGTTCAGTGCGATCTTGGGAAGAGCCGCTGCTTGTCCAGGCCCGTTCCCTGCGGGTGCCCCGAGCTGCGGTTCGCGCGGTCGCTTTGCTCCCCGCCGCGGCCCTCTCCCGCACGCCTGGCAGCGCTCGGCTGCCCGCAGCTGCCRCGGCACGGCGCACAGCGCGGTTTGGGGTCGCGGGCTGTTAGACGGGTTTAAAGATCTGGGTTTATTGCTTTCGCGATTACAGTCAAAGCCGCTGAATGTCAGTGCTGCTTCCCGGGTGCGCGCGCCGCGCTTCCCCCCGCCCCGCGCAGGCTGGAGCCGGCGAGCGGCTCGCGTTGCCGCCCCGAGGGCCGCGCAGGCGGGAGAAACGCGCCGCCCGCCCCGGGCGAGAGCCTGCCCCRGGTTAGTCAGCCTTCCCCGGGACGCCGCGCGGTGCCTGGACGGGATTTCGGCGCRCGAAAGGCGGCTCGTGCCCGTGCCCGTAATTTTTGCGAAGTCTCAGCCCGATGGACGGTTTCTGAGCGAGGCTTCGCTTGGGATCAGTGCGCTGATTCCACCCCRGCGCCCGATGAAACGGGGTGCGTCTGGGGGTGAGTTTACCCGGCGTGGCCGGGGAAGCTGTTGTAACCCCGACCCGCTCACTGGGGACAGCCCGCAGCGGCAGGGTCGTCCCCGGCGAGAAGGCCGCCGCCGCGCCACCGGTTCCCGCTCCGGAGGACGCCGGCCAGGTTTAACGCCCTCCGGTTTCTGACGCCTTCGGGGATCGCTGCCTCCCCGCTCGGGGCCGCGGGCCGCCCGCGGAGGTGCGCGCCCGACTCCTGCGCCCGGCGAGCGCTTCTCTGCCGAGCTGAGGTCTCCTTTAACCCCCCGGAGGTGAGCGGGGCTTAGCGGGAGGATCAGCTTGCCAGGAAAACGTGAGCCACCTGTGGAAAGTGCGTCTGAAGTTGTATGCGTAATTAGATCGAATTGCGCTTTTAAACTTCGGTTCACCAGCTCAGCTGGAAAAAACCCTCCGCCAGCAACAATGCTGCTTCTTGTTGAGCAAAAAGCTTTTGAGGGCTTATTACTTTGAATATTCAGATGAATTCTGAAGTCAAAAGGAATCAGAACACTCTGAATATGTTAAAATACAACATTACAACCTTTTCTGAATCCTCCCTGCGTTATTTTGGCTGAGCGATGGTAATTGGCTGAATTTGTCAGGAATTCATAAACAGCTTCAGCAGCTCTAAACCTGCAAGGGGAGGCTTCAGCTGAGAAAATCTCTTGGACGTAYTTGAGGTGGCGGCTGCCAGAGACGAAGACGTTTTTTCGTGTCGTCCAGGTGACGCCGCTGTATGGCTGCACCGCGACAGCACGGAGTGCTGCACTCGGGCCTTACTACCCAAATTGAGTAAGGCCGGTGTAAAAACACCTTGTGCCAGGCTTGGCTGTCCATCCCGCTGCTTTCCCAAGGCCTGGAGCTGCTTGGAGGCAGCGTGTCGTGCAGATGTGGTCCTCTGTCTCCATCCCTGCTGGAAAGGGGAGCCCTCAGAGCGAGGGGGGGCCTCAGCTCCCCTCCGCGCTGCCGCCCTCTCCTCCGTGAGCGGTATCCGGCAGGGCAGGAGATCCCTCGAGCAGTGGCAATGTCCTCTGCCGCTAACCTCTGGGGTGGCAGGGAGGCCCAAACCTTCCTGGGGCGAGGTTTGCATTCGGACCAGCACTCGCGCTGGTTTGCGCTCGCAGCCGCCGGGCCGAACTCGCTCCCTTCCTTTGCAGCATCTTCTGCTTCCCGCCCCCTCCCGTGTTGTTGCTTCGCCCTCTTGCCTGCCTGGTTTCCAGCTGCTGGGTTAATTTTGGAGCGGTTGCGTTGCGGCCCGCTCCCCGACGCCGCCGGGCGCCCGGAGGGGCGGCGGGGGGCCGGCAGCCCCCGGGGGGCCCCGCCGGTGCTGCGGGGCCGGGCCGGCGCCTCTGCCCTGCCGGAGGCTTCGGTGGGAGGTGATGCAGCAGTGCTGCGTGGGCTTTCGGGCGGGATTTTCCTCCCTCCTCTGCCCACTAGGTGGCTGCTTGCAGGGAGCTGGGAGAGCCCGGAG